>NW_027185698.1:15954522-16049411 GCF_028583685.1 Petaurus breviceps papuanus | reverse complement strand
AAAATCTTTCCCAAATCCTTAACCTGAATGTGGGGTTGTTATATTTCTGGCACCTTTTCTCTCTGCCATAATCATTGGATCTTCAATATATGGGAGATTCTTTTGGTTTAGTACTTTGGCCGCCATCAACCCTGACCAAATGACCAGAGAGTCAGAGCAGCTCTGCAGCTCCTGTTAATTCTAAAACAAAACAAATCCAGAGAGCTCACAGAGGTTATCAAAACCACAGTTAACTCTAAAACTAAAATAAAGCAAAACAAAATAAAACCAAAGAGCTAACAGTGGTTATAAGCAGAAAAACCCTATTGCATTGGAGGAAGAAAACTAGACCCATATGTGCCAGGGCTCTCCACTTTAGTGTGGACAAATCTCAATACTCATACCTAAGACTACACAATGAGCTGTAACCCTGACAATGAGGGGTAGCGGCAACGTTGAGACAAGTTTGATTCATAGCAGGACTTCACGACCAGAATGTGGTTACTGCAGGTGCTTGTCAGAGCTCAGAGCCCACCTGATGCTGGTGTGAAACAGTTCTGGGATTTTGCTGTGTCTGAGATCATCCAGAGAGTGAGCGCAAAGGAATGTTGTTATGCCAAGTTCATGGCACAGCTTGTTTGCTGGACCTTAAATCTGGAAAACAGGTTGTCTCCTAACAGTAAAAAGAGAGGGGTGGTATTGGCAGTGGGGATCCTGACACCACTTTGTGTCCCAAGAGTACTGCTTTTTTTTTTCTTTTTGGTAATCAAATCCAATAATTTTAAAAGCTTAACCCTGATTAACTCAGTGATGATGATTAGAGTTGTGAAGACATTTGCATAAGGAGAAAATTTTAGGCATTACATTTATCATTTTGGTCTCCAGGAAAACTGAATTATTTTCAAGCTGGAGGTTGGCCACAGTTAACACAAAGAAGTAGAATAGTGCCGGGTGCTTGGAGATCCTAAATGAATACTAGGTGATAATTTGACTTCTGGAAATAAAGTGGTTAGGCACACTTTTGTTTTTCCATAGTATTGTGTAAGCATTAATTCATTCAACAGATAGTTATTAAGCATCTACATTTTGCTAGACACAAGAGATAGAAAAATGAAAAAAAAAAAACCAGGCTGTGCTGAAGACCTTGCAATCTAATAGAGAGGTTATGATATATATACAAATAAGTTTGGTATGTCAGAGGGTTGTAAATGCAAAATAGAGGTTAGACATGCTAGGAAAAATCACAGGAGAGACATCACTTTTGTGGGGAGCAGGGATAACTTCATTCAGGAGTTGTGCTTTCAAGGAAGGGAGAGAACAGGGTGATGGATTGAAAAGTTGATTCCAAGCATTTGGGTTGTCACAAATAAAGGCACAGAAGTGGGAGACTGAATGGCAAGGACTGGCTTGAGCATGTTTTGGTAAGAGTGAATAGGTCAGTTTGGCTGTAAAATAGAATTTATAAAAAGAAGTGATCTTAGAAGACTGGAAACGTACGATAGGTTGGACCAGGTCATGGTAAACCTTGAGTTGAATTTAAGGCACTGAGAAAATTGGGCTTTAATAGTGCTTTAGGAAAATTAGTGTGTCAGCAGTATGCATGGTGAATTGAAGTGGGGATGGACTGGAGGCTAGTTAGGAAATTATTCTAATGCTCCTGGGAAGAGGTAATAAGGTGTTTAATTAAAGTGATGACAGTAAGAATGGAAAGGCAGGGATGAATTCAAGAGATGTGTCTGTCAGTAAACATTTATTAAACCTACTGTGTGTCAGGAACTGTGCTAAATGCTGGGGATACAAAAAGGAAGCAAAAGACAATCTCTGTTTTCCATGAATTTTGAGTATATGTTAAGTGATTTGTAAACCTAAAAGCATTCCATAAATGCCACTTTTTAGATTGGTTAGGTATAGAGAGTATCCATTGTGTATTACTGTAATGATGTCATTTGAGGTATATTGATCAGACTTTTACAAAAGTACTCAGTGTATGAGAAGTGATTTTTGGTTCATATTATACATGAATATTAGAAAAAAAAATATTCTGTATCCTTCTAATAACATCTACAGCAGGCAGACCATCTAGACCATAACCATGTCTTTCTTGGAGTCTAGTTGTTGGAACCAGTGTGTAAGGAAAGAGTGAGATCAACAGCAAAAATGTCACAATGCTGAATTTCTGAGCTACTTGCCTATATTCCTTATGGCATGTCTCCTTCCAGCCCCCATCCCAAATTCTAGAGTCTAGGGCGGGGCTGAACATATATGTGGTCCTGTCTTCATTAGGTATACAAAGGCAGAGAACCAACTAGAGCATTAAAGGTTGAAGAATGAGACAGTTTTTCATCTCTTTCCTTATACTTTCTTCTTAATCCTTTACAGTCTGCCTTGCAGCCTTAGAAACTGCTCTCCAAAGTTACCAGTGATCTCTTAACTGCCAAATTCAATGGCCTTTTCTCAGCCTCATTTTTGTAGCCTTTGACACTGATTTCCCTCTTCTCCGTTGACACTCTTTAGGTTTTCAGGGTACCACTCTCTTGGTTCTCCTCCTACCCATCAGAACAGCTCTGTGTTCTTTGCTAGTTCTTCATCCAGATCACACCCTCTAACTATAGGTATCCCACAAGTCTCTGTCCTGGGCCTTCTCTTTTCCCCGTATATTAGTTTTCTGTGCTGATGATTTTCAAATCTGCCTATCCTGACCTCTAATCTTGCACTTCCAGCTGCCTTTCATATATCTTGAACTGCATGTCCATTTGAAAGTCAACATATACAAAACAAAACTCATCATCTTTCCTCCTAAATCCTTCCCCCTGTCTTTCCTATTACTGTTGAGATTTCCATCATCTTTCCAGTCCCTTAAGGTTTGTAACCTAGGTGACATCCTCTACTCTTCACTGTTTTCACATTCATCTCCATATGCTATCCAGTCTGTTGCCAAGCCCTGTCAATTACACCTTTGAAATATCCCTTGAATACTCTCACTTCTCTTCTCTTATAGTGCCACCACCCTGAAGCAGATCCTCATCACCTCATGTTTGGACTGTTGCAGTAACCTGTTAGTGGGTCTGCTTGCTTCAAGTCTCTCCCCACTCCAATCCATCTTCCACTCAGCTGTCAAAGTGATTTTCCTGAAGTGCAGGTCTCAAGTCTGTCACCTATCTACTCATTAACTCCAGTGGCTCTCTGTGATCTTCAGGATGAAATGCAAAATCCTCTGGCGTTCAATCCCCTCATAACCTAGCCTCTCCCACCTTTCCAATGTTCTTACACATGTCCTTTTCTCCTCCTGGTTTCCTTCAAGTCTCAATGAAAATCTAATCTACAGGAAGCCTGTTCGAACCTCCCTTAATTCTAGTGCCCTCCCTCTCTGAATTATTTCCTGTTTATCATATAGAGAGAGAGAGAGCTTGTTTGTACATATTTGTTTGCTTGTCTCCCCCATTAGAGTGTGAGCTCCTTGAAGTCAGGGATTTTTTGCCTCTTTTTGTTTCTCCAGTGTTTAGTACAGTGCCTTGCACATAGTAGGCTTAATAAATGCTTATTGACTGACTGATCATAATATTACATTTTAGCTCCAATATGATCTTTGGATAATTTTTTAACTTAGCACAAGCATTTAACTTTTATTAGGTGCTAGGAGGTTTACAAATACCATATAGAGTTAGAAAAGTTGCCATCATTGCCTTTGAGGTTATTAGAAGATCGAGAAGAATAAGACTCAAATACAACTCTTGGCACTTGATATTTGATGTATCAAACAATAAAATTATGTAGTTTTATTGTATACAGAGAGAACCCCAAGGAGGCTTTTCATCATTCATATTGTTGACATAGCATTATGTTTCTAACAAACCACTCATTTAGGGAATAAGAATTTCATTTAGTTCCGATGTTGTTAATTTAAATGCTGTCTATCCTAGTCTACTTTATTCTGATTTGCTGTGCCTTCTTAATAAGATTCAGTTTAATTCAGTATATATTTATTAAGTAACTTTTGTATGTAATGCATTGTGGTTTGCCTAGAGAAAACAATGATGAAACAAGGTACAGTGTCTGATCTTAAAGACTTTATACTCTAATAGAGGAGATAAGGAAAATATAAGGAATATATATAATATATATTATATATAAATATATGTTTATATATACATATGTAAATAAGGAATCTATATAGATAAGGAAAATAACTTGCATACAAGTTATAAATACATAGAACAATGCCGAACAGTGCACTGTGAGAGATAGGAGAAAGTATAGATCACTTCTAGCTAGAGGTATTAGGAAAGGTTTTTTGGAAGAGAAAATACTTGAATTCAACCTTGAAGGATGGGAAAGATATCACTAGGTGAATGTGGAGGGAGTTTTGTTTTTTTTTTAAGCAATTAGGGTTAAGTAACTTGTTAAAGGTTACATGGCCAGTTATTTCTGGGTGTGGTGCTAAGTATCGGAGCCCGGATTTGATCCCCAGGTCATCTCGACACTGGAGCCAGTGCTCTTACTCGCTGTGCTACCTGGCCGCCCCAGGAGGGAGTTCTTTGTAGGTATCAGGGACAGCCTACAGAGGCCAAATCCTCTCAGTAAAAGAGCAGAATCTGTGAAATGAGGTAATTAGTGTAAACTTCAAATAGTATGAGATAAATTTCCAGGCTACTGCTAAAGTCATGTCATCTGTGCTTTAAGGTTTACTAATACTATATCCATATGAATATAGGTTACCATCAAATATAGACTGTGCCTAAAAAGAGATTTTGTTGAAAATTATCACATTAAAAACACTGGCATATATAGGAGAAAATTGTTTTTTCTGAAGTAAGGTTCTACTAGCAAACTCCCACCCATAAGTCTCATATAGCAAATTAATGAGAATTTAGGAAAGTGAGGAATTTTAGAATGGCAAGAAGGCATTAAGCAATTAGGCTTGAGAATGTGGTAAATACATTTTTGAAGATTCCAAATATAAAAACTTACACAAACATGGCATAATAATTATGTGAAAAATATGTTAATTTAATAAAGATATTTTTATAGAGCTTCATGGAATATTCAGTTGCTGCCAACTTTCTCTGCTTTAGACTAGGTCAGGAGTTCTTAACCTCGGGTCTATGAACTTTTAAAAAAAAGTTTGATAATTGCATTTCTGCATAATTAGTTTTCTTTGTAATCTTACATATTTTATGCATTTAATAACATTCTGAGAATGGGTCCATAGGCTTCACCAGATTGTGCAAAAGGGGTCCATGACATAAAAGAGATTAAGAATCCCTGGCCAGAGCCTTAGGTTCTAGCAGACAAATAGCAACTGTTCAACACAAATAACAGCAAAACTAACAATGTATCTGAAAATGAAAAAGGCTCCCTTCAGACTCAACAGCTTTTGATAATTCCCTAAGTTTGGTTCTCTCTCATGTACAAGGAGGACGCTTTTTAGCTATTGCTTTGCAGTTCATGTTTTCTGGCTATGGCTCCACATCCCTGATTTCTTCCCTTTGAGCAATATCCTATTGAGGTTAAATGTAAAAATAATGTTGCATAAAGAGCTAGGAAGATGGCTTTGGGAAAGAAATGGCTTGCCAGCTCCTGTTTCTCTCAGATGTCCCTTGCACATGACCATGGTGAAACAGATGGTGCTTCCTGGGCCTTTCCTTTTAGCTTTTCTAGCACTTAGCACAGTGCCTGGCACCTAGTAGGCACTTAGGAAGTGCTTATTGACTTTACTTTTCTCTTCTGAAGCACCATAGCATGGTCTCAGCCTGCTACTTCACTGTATCACCTTGACTCCTAGACTGCCTCCTTCTCTGAACCCCCAGCTAAAATCTGCTTCCCTTTTTCAAATTTAAAATTCTTAGACTCTTAAAGCACTTAGAATTTTGGACTATCTGGATCTTGGATCTCTCATTTGCTTGTACTTATTACTACTTAGCTTCTATTTATACTTATTTTTTGCTTGTTAAACTTTCCCCCTGTCCCTCTTCCCCCTGTTGTGACTGTTGTGTTTTTGTCTTTATCTTTGTATCTCTAGTGTCTTGCACAGTGTTTGGCATATTTAGTACCAATCTCATATATACAGATGAAGCCTAGAGTGTTGAGGTTATTGGTTTTTGTTTTGTGCCTGTGGTTTCATTGATTTAGGGTGCTCATAGTGAAGAAATTCCCTCTACCAATTCATATTGGTCACTGCTCTATAATTTAATAACCTTAGATAGAGTATTCTGGGGTACTGATAAATTAAGGTTTTTATCCAGGGTTACAAAGCTAGCATGGATGAGAGGTTAGACCCAGGTTTTTCTGACTCTCAGACCAACTGTCTATCTGTTGTCTGTCCCTAAGTGACAAGTTAAGATTATACAAGTAGATATTACCTGTATGACCCTTAGGAAAATAATTTTACCTCTTTAGTCCTCAGTTTACTCATATGTAAAATGAAGAAATTAAACTAGATTACCTGTAAGGTCACCTTTTTTTTTTTTTTAAGCAATCGGGGTTAAGTAACTTGTTCAAGGTTACGCCGCCAGTTATTTCTGGGTGTGGTGCTAAGTATCTGAGCCCGGATTTGATCCCCAGGTCATCCTGACACTGGAGCCCATGCTCTTACTCGCTGAGCCACCTGGCCGCCCCCCCCCCCTTCACATTTTCTTTTTAAAAATAAATGTTTATTGATTTAAAAAAGATTATGAAAGTAAAATTGGGATTTGAATTGAGAACATTTGACTCCCAAATCCAGTATTGGAAACAAATGAAAATTTTTCTCCTTGCCCAAGCCAATCTAAGAACCCTATCTCACCCCTCTTTCCTCATTCCTCATCCCCAGCTAGGTTCTAAGCTCTCATATGACTGCAAACTAAGCAGCTTAGAGAGCTTACTCACCCAAACTCAAGTACTACTTGAGTACTACTCAAGTTTTGGAGATTGAGTTCTTGAAACTATAGGACTTGAATAGGTTTTTCATGGCTGAGGAGATGTTAGAGAAGAGTCACTCATATCTTTTAGCCCCTTCAATTCCTAAAGCTCTCATTCCTTAGCCTAGCCTCTGGATTCTATCACTCCTAGCACTCTCTTCTACCTGTTTTTCAGTCCTGACAAGAGCCTCCCATTGAGCAAGCTGCAGACTTTCTGATGAGGGCACCTCCCAAGGATCCCCTTACACCACTGTCCTGTTTCCCATCTCCCACTCATTTCTTCACCCTATGCTTTAGTGATCCTTCTCTCTTGGTTATCTTTCTGCCTTTTGGACTGATCCTTCTTATTCTCCTTTGCAGAAGATTCATCTGTGTCCTACCTTCTATCTGTGTATAGCCCAGAACTCAGTCCTGGTCCCTTTTCTCCCTGACATCTCTGCAGTATTTTGACACTGATGGTCTCTCCTCCTTGACTAATGCCTCACTTTTTGAGATAACCCTCCTAGTTTTCCTCTTACCTGTCTGACCACAATTTCCATCTCCTTTGCTGAATCCTCTTCCAGATCATGAACTCTAAACTGTAGGTGGTCCTCAGTGTTCTTTTCTGGACCAAGAGTCTTCTCCCTCTTTTCTACTTTACTTGGCAATTATATCAGTTCCTATGGATTTAATTACCATCTTTATGCTGATGATTCTCAAATATACCTGTCTGCCCCAGTCTCTCTGGTGACCTCCAGTCTTGCATTTTCAACTGCCTTTTAGACATTCTGAGCTAGACATCCAGTGGATAGCATAAACTCAACATATCCAAAATTTAATTCATTACCTTTCTCCCTGATGCTGCCACCACTTGTGGTACAGGCTCTTATCACCTCACCTCGATTATTTCAGTAGCCTGCCAGTGGGTCTGCCTGCCTCAGACTCCCTCCATTCCAGTCCATCCTCCATTCAGTCAATTATGTCAACACTACCCCCTCCCCCACTCAATAAACTCCAATGGCTCTTACTGCCTCCAGGAGAAAATACAAAATTCTGTTTGGCGTTCATGGCCCTTCATAACCAACCTCCTTCCACCATTCCAGTCTCCATACGTCTTACTCCCCAGTATGTACTCTTAGATCCAGTGCCATTGGCCTCCTCTCTGTTCCAGGAATAAAACATTCTATCCCCTGGCTCTAGGCATTCCCCTGCCGTCTCACATGTCTGGAACACTCCCTTCCTGACTTCCTTGGCTTTCTTCACGTCCCTGCTACAACCCCATCTTTTATAGGAAGCCTTCTCCAACCCTTCCAGTGCCTTCTCTTTGTTAGTTATTTCCTACTTAATCCTGTATAGAGCTTGCTCTGTATATATTTGTTTGCATCTTGTCTCCCCCGTTAGATTGTAAACTCCATGAGGACAGGACTGTCTTTTGCCTTTTTTTGTGTCTCCTTTGCTTAGCACAGTGCCTGGCACTGTGGGTACTTCATAAATACTTATTGATTGATTATATATTCTCTTTCTTGGTTATCTCATATGATTGTATGAATCTATGCAAATGACTCCCAAATAAATCTACCTATTCAGCCTTAATTTCTGAGCTGAATTCCAGTCCCACATCTCTGTGTGCTTGTTTCGTATCTCCACCTGGGTGTCTAGGAGGTATCTCAAAATCAACTGATCCAAAACCAAGCTCATTATTTTTCCCCTTTAACTCAGCCCTCCTGACTTCAGACAGTGAGGTTCCCAAACTAAGAATCATCCTTGACTTGTCATTCTCATCCCATTTGTATACCCAGACCATTGAAAAGTGTTATTAATTCTACTTCTTCAAATCAGCACAACCTCCTTGGACCAGCTACTTACTATTTCTTACCTGGACTAATATTAAAATGCCCTTTATTGGTCATCCTGTTTCCAGTCTCTCCTCCTTCAAGCCATCCTCTACAACTGTCAGATTGACACTCTTAAAACATAGGTCAACCCAGAACATAGGTTCTTATGTTCAGGAAGTTTGCATGGTTTCTCATTGCCTTTACAGATTTCTCTTTGTTGCATTCAAAACTCTCCAGAGGTTGGCTCCAGCCTATCCTTCCAGACTGATTACACATTATTCCCCCTTGGGTCCTGGATAGTCTGGCCAAACTGGCTTTCCCTGTATGCTGTCTGTCCCCTACTCTAATACTTTTGAGCAGGCTCTTCTTCAGGGTTCTAATTCGCTCCCTCCTCACCTGTACCTCTTGGACACCTAGTTCCCTTCAAGGCTTAAGTTCAGTTTGCCTCTTCTTTCATAAGGCCTTTCCTAATTTCTCTACACTTGTTTGTGAACATGTTGTATCCCTCTGGTGGAAAATAAGTTCCTTGAGGTCAGGGACTTATTTAATCTCTCCTCCACAGCCCACCCTCAGCACTGTGCCTTCTACAAAGTAAGTGCTTAATAAATGGCTGATTTATTGATTGATTGACCCTCCCCTCCATCTCTAGTGATCCTCATTAGCCTTGTAGATACGGGATGTGAGAAGTTTGAATTGGTGCACTTTGTAGTAAGACTCCCTGTGTCATCAGTAAGGGTGTCATCTTTCACAGGCTTATTTAGCATTTATTGAGCTGCTGGAGAAGCTGCTGTTACTAAGGAGACCAGTGAGGCTTAAGCTATAGCTGGGGTACTGACCAGATGATGATAGACTGGATTCAAGTTATATACAAGCCAGCTTTTCAGATGAGGGGTGGGGCCCCATTCATTGCGCCACTATGAATGATAAAGATAGTGTTATGGCTTTCCTTATATTGTTAGGTTCCTGAATATACCCTTATGTGCTTCAACCATGTATTCTGAGTGTAGTATAATAAGGATAGATTGGTGTTGCTAAAGTTATATTAACTTTTAGCTCATTCACTGCTTCACATGGACACTCTAGGGAAGCAACTGAATTATTCGAGGCTCACTAGATAAAATATGGTAAGCCAGATAGTTATTTGGTTCTGCTTGGGTAGCTGGTTTAACCTTTCCTTGGTTTTCCATGTGTTAATCTGCAGAATAGAGAATCCTTACTTCCATATGATACGCTATGCAGCCAGTTGGGACTTAGTAATTTGGTGGTAGGAGTTTTACAGAAAAATCATTATTCTTTAGGCAGATGACAAAGTAGTGGATTTATTTCCGGATATGAAAATTCAGAACAAAAAATTATCTTTAAAAGACTTTAAGGACATCCGGTGGATTCTTTTAACCACATTAGTAACACTTATGAGTCTTCCCCCATTGTCCTCCTTCTAATGCACTTTGACCTTTTGGTTACTAAAATCTCCAATTAAATCTGCAAGGCCAGCCACTGCCTGTGCACCAGGAGGCAGAGATGTGCTGGTTGTAAGAGCCTTCAAACCAATAACATATAACATTTGCTTTAGAATTATTTTGCCGCAGGTACAAACATGTTCAGTGTTCAAGTCATTAATTACTTAGTTCTAATCTGTTCATATTTTGAAGTCTTTAATCTCTTTTGCTACCTTGTCCATGTTGTGAATGCTTAGGTCTCTTGTGAGAGTAAAATTATAGTCTATGAAGAGTTCATCACAGTGTAGCTTTAAAACCTGAGGGATGAATGACTGCTTTTCTATTAGCATAATAGTTTTTTCTCATCCTTATTTATTTGTGTCACTCTCCTGCTCAAACATCTTTAGTAGCTCCCTATTGCCTCTAGCATGAGATTCACATCCCTCAACTTAACATTTTTGACCCTTCACAATATGTTTCTACTTCTCAGTTCAGCCTCATTTTATACTGTTCCCTTTCCTATGTACTTTTTACTCCATCCAAATTGGACCACTAAGCTGTTTGCAAAACTTGACAGTACATTTCCTGTTTCTCTGTACCCACATAGGCCACCTCCATGCTAGAATGTACTCATTCATCTTTCTCTTAGACTCCTTGTTTTCCTGTGTGCTCATGTGCTGCCTGCTATGATCTCCTCAGGTGTTAGTTATGGATCTCATCCCTCCTTGGAACGGGGACTGTTTTGTTTTTGTTTTTTTATTCTAAGTTTCTAGCCTAGTGCCTCACATGTAGTAGGTTTTTAATAAAATTTTGTTGAATTTAATTGGTGTAGATGGGGTAGAAAGAATCATAGAATCTCCCAGTTGGAGTGAAGCTAAGCCATTGTCATAGTCCAGCCCATACCTGCATGGAAATCCCCTTTACATCTGTGAGGAGTGGTCATTCAGCTTCTACTTGAAGACCTTTGGGGAAGGGGATTCCACTGTCTCCTGAGATGCTTCCTTATACTTTGGGATAGTTCTAATTGCTAGGAAGCTTAACTTTTTATATCTATATATAGATAGATAAATACACATGTGTGTATATATATATATTTCAATTTACCTCTCTATATACACATGTTATATGAGAGAAAGAATGCACAAGTTTGCACTCACACTTAAAATCAGTTTCCCTGCAACTTCTACATAGAGGCTAAGACCTTAACATACTTAAACACAGTTATATTGTTGGGTCTCCCCTCCTCACCTCCCACCCTTTATTGTAAGCAAATAGTACCTGGTTCATTCTGTTGACCCTCATAGTATTCTTTCCGACACCCTCACCATCCTGACTCCTCTGCCTTCTACCACCTTCTAATTTGGCAAAGTCTTTCCTATAGCATTGTGCCCAGAACTGAACACAATATTCAGTATGGTCTGACCATGGCAAAGTACAATGGGACTGTCACGTCTTTTATTCCAGACACTATTATGGCTTTTACTGTTACAGTTTAAGATTACATTTAGCTAATTTTGGATGCCATGCCACACTACAAATTTATATTGAATTTGTATTCTACCAAACGTACTCAGATTTTTTCATATTATGTTGTTTCCCATCTTGTATTTGTACAGTTTTCTAAACTCAGTTATTTGGATTCAGGTACTTTTGCCCATAAACTCTACTTTTATCCCTCTTACATTTCATATTCTCAGATTTATCCTAAGGTTCTAGCCTATTGGAATTTTTTGTATTCTTCTCTCATTTAGTACATTTGCTATGCCTCCCAGCTTTGTGTCATCTACAGATGTGATAAGCATGCCATTTATGAATTAATCTGAATTATTGATGAAAGTGCTAAATAGCCCAGGTCCAAGGATGCCCTTTCCCCCTAGAAATCTCTTCAAGTCGATTTCATTCTATTAATGACCTCTCATTGGTTCTAAGTCTGAGTTTTACTTAATCATCTTGTCCACTTCTTCCAATATTGTTGACCTGGATAGCATGAGAGACTTTATCGTATGCTTTCCTAGATTAGGTTTCCTATGTTTATAACATTCCTCTGATCTATCAGTTTAGTGACTCTGACAAAAGAGATACATACTGTTACCCCCAGTTTAAAGATAAAACTGAGGCTCAGAGAGATTAGGTGACACAGCTAGTAAGTGGAAGAATCCCGGGCTCTTTACGCTATGTTACACTTTTCTTTTCTCATTCTATGTTCAAAGGTGAGAATGTTCTCTCTTGCTTTTTTGTGCTCTCTGGTTTTGCTTCATATCATGAATTTATATAAAAGTGCTAAGACTTCAAAAACATTCATGGATTAAAGAACCTTGTGATGTAGATAGGATACTAATATTCAGTTATCTCTTGGGAGAAACTGGTTTGGCAAAGTATTTAAATTGCTAGTCCAAGCAAAGCCACAGTGATAATCAGCATTAAAATAAGAATTAAGAGATTATACCCTGTTTAAAGAAAATTCTTTGCTGTTCTCAAACCTCATTAACAATTAGTGAAAAACTGTAAGGACAAAAATTCCCTTCTTGGTAATATCTCCATGGCATTACAGTAGTTCAGGGAATAGTTAAATATTCTAGCATCACCATCAAAAGCCAATATCCTTCAGTGTTTCTCAGAACTGGCTCATTGGGATAATAGTTGTCCTTAAAGTTTCTTTCGCCTTCTATCATCTGCCTTATTGCACCTGAGAGAAGAGTATTTGCTACCAAGATGTCTGATTCCATAAAATTTATCTTCTTAGTAATAATAGCAGCTTGAATTAGCAGTGTGGTGTAGTGGAAGTAGCCCCGGATTTGTATGATTTTAAGCATTCATTTACCCTCTCTGCGACTGAATTTCCTCATCTGTAAAATTAGAGGTTGTATGATGTGACCATTAAAGACCCTTCAATCTCCAGATCCTGTGGTTTTCATGACAACCTTGTGAGGTTGACATTTTAAATGTTGTTCCCATTTGGCAGATAAAAAATCTGATCCTAAATGCATTAAGGTGACTCACCCAAGATAATACAACTAGTAAGCAAAAGGTCTAGGACTTGAACCCAGGTCTCCGGACTCCTGGTTTAAATGGGCAGTCTTTCCCACAATTCTCTTGCTGTCAGAGAAAGAAAAGTTCTTTGGTTCTTTACAGAGAATATACATGCTTTTGTCCTAGATCATGTGAACTATGGCCTTTGTTATTTTTCCTTGACTCATTTCGAAGTGACCTTTCTTAGAAAACTTTTATTACAAAGAAGGCTTTGTTTCTACAGGAATATGGATGGAAGGGATGCTCCTCTGTAACAGCACTCAGCTCAGAAAACTACAAGTTAATGAACTCCTAACAATTTATTGTAATTAGGTAGAGCTACTGCCTTAAGAAATACTATTCAAACATATTTTAGTCTCATTTAATTCATTTCTCACTAGAAGAATCTGGACTCTTAGAGATCATTTAGTCCAGCCCCTTACCTCAATACTGAATCTATAGTATCCCTAAACAAATAATCATTTAGTCTTTGCTTGAAGACCTCCATACCTGGAAACTCCTTTATAAACACCTTATCAAGGCATTTAATTCCCTTTTGGGATAGTTCTTAACTATAAGGAAGATCTTATGTTGAGCTGAATTACATCACTCTTCTATACACATTTGGACCTAGGGCAGGACAGAATAAGTCTAAATAAACCTCCTCCCTAATAGCCCTTCATATAGTTAGAGACAAGTCATTTCTCAGCTGTCTCCCTAACCCCTTCACATTTTTTCCACCTGTTGGTTTTTAAGGAAATGTAATACAGTGACTTTATTTTTTCTTAGTAAATCATCATTGTCTTATATCTTAGAATTGGGTGTCTGTTCCCAGAAGAACCTGATCCCCACTACCCTACCCCCATTTTCCCATTTGTAAATACAGAATTGAGTGTTCTTTTGTCAACCAAGTAAGTAAAGTAGGATCATTCTTTGTGGCCAGTTACTCTTTGGGGTCATAAAAACAACAGGCTTTCAGTATAAATTCTTGCTTATTTTGTTGGGTCATGCCATTTGTATCTTTATAGGAAGCCAGAGAATCAAGTAAAGAAAATGATCCAACATTAAATAGTATAAGAGCTAAATGTGGATTCAAAGAAACACTGTCAGTCTGATTAAAACAAAGGTTTTATTACAAAGTTTAATTATTATAATTTTCTGGTAAATGTCCTCTGGCTACAAGTCTGTCTCCTAAAATACCACCATTTGTTTGGCAAGATTCTTAAAATAATAAGTCTCTATTCACAAGACTTGGTTTTATTTTAAACCACTTAGAAAGATGTCAGAATGCTAGAAGCCTACAGACAGAAAATGCCCAATTTCTCTTGGCCTTTGCATGTTCAGGACAGCTCCAGAGAGACTGGCATAGCCTCTGTAGCTTAAATGCTATTACTAATTGGCACAACACCTGCAATCAATTAGGGAAGCTTCAATTACCCAAACCAAAGCCGCCCACCCAAAGATTAATTTTCTGCTCTATTTCCTATCAAAAACATAGCATATTTCCTCTCTTGTTCTTCCACGAAGTGCAGTGCAGATATTTAAGTTGCATCGTGTTGTTAATTGTATTTGTTCCTTCAGTTCAGCAGCATTTTCCTTTTGATATCACGCCCACGAGTTCTTTCAAAATTAGTCTTTTTTTGTTTTTGTTGCCTTTCAGAAATGCTGAGAGCACGGAGAATAAGACATTAGAACAACTATCCTTTGAAGGATTGCCCCCCCCCCCCAACTTTTTGGTTGAATGGTACAGAAAAGGCTCTATGTTTTGCTTTATGGGATCCAACTCCTACTACCTGAAAACCACAAATGATGATAGCTCAATGGCATTCCAGAATTTAATAGCCTTTCTGTGTGGTTTTCTTAATTTTGTTATCTATAACTGTCCCGTGACCTAGGCTCTTGAAAGCACAGCTTTTTTTCCTCCTCTCACTAAAAGTCATGTCTTGGTTTGTATTTTTCAGAACTGGAACAAGCCATAAATCGGGCTGGTATTGTCCAAGCAGATGTGCAGCCACCAGGTAAACTCATAACATTTTTAATTTGCCTAGTAATGGTGGGATGGATTTTTGCTATTTAGAAAAGACATTTTTATTGTCTCATGGACCATATACTAATTATACTGGATTTATTTCTTAATAACTGCTATTACATAATTGCCAAGGAAAGTTTCAAGATGGACAGTTTGTGAGTATTTTAACTTAGATACTTTGCATGTTTGCCTCATTTCTGTTTTGAATACTTAAAATGGGCATTAAAAATACAGAAAATTAGATGGGTTAAATATGCAATTGAATATGAAATATCAGTAGATGTTTTGCAGGTTTTACCAAGCACCTATTTAGATGCCAACTCAATGGGAAAATACTGTTTATTTGTGGATTATTTTAGTTGATATCAGCTTCTTTGTACAAAAAGCAAAGGACTGTCTTTATAGCCAAAGAGTAAGCTACTTTAAGGAAATTTGAATTGTCTGAGACTGAATGATTTCTAGCTTTGTGAATGGCTTATTAACTAAAAGTTTCATAATTTGTGGCAAAGTTCCTTCTCTCACTAGGCCAGATAGCTTTCTTCCTGTTGTGAGGAGATTGTGAAGTCATTTAAGTGTGCCCTAAAGGCTGGCACAGCATTCTAGCTGTCTTAGATTTCTGGATTCCAGCAGAATGCCTGGGCTGTTTAAAACTGTGGAATTGCACAACTGAATTTTGAATGTCATTTTGTTCACTTGGGGTTGGAGGTTTGAAGCTGAAACCTTGTCTTATTGAATACTTTCATTTTTTTTTCCATAGGATTAAAAGTGTGGTCTGATCCATTTGGAAGGAAGTGAAGATACTTGTGTCTGATCTGAATGGGAAAATAAACAACTTCATATCCTCTGTGCTGCAACAAATATAGATCATCTCTGTGGAGTGATAGATAATTCAAGAAGACAGAATTTTATAATGGAGTAAATACTAGTAGTTTCCACAAATATTAATTCCAAGAATTAATATTAAATTTTTCTGAAGTTTCAAAACACCATTAAAGCAAGTTAACTATTAGGAAATTGGGGGGGGGTGAATTTGTTGACTAAACCTCTCCATTCTGGGTAGAAAATATGATTTAAATATGGGAAGGACAGCACACTTGGGAAGATCTTTTTGGTATCTTGTGTGTTGCCATTTCTCAAACAGGATACTGAAAAGAAGATTTCAGTAAGCTGATTCACAGCATGTGAAAATGTCAGAACGAAGAAAACCATTTTGGACTCTGCCCTGTGCTGTTCATGAACAAGCATAGTCCCTCTTAGTCATGTCTTGTTGAAGACTATTTAATTTTTGAATGTAAATATGGAGTAATGTAAATGATAGGTCACATGATTTAGTGGAAAGAGTATTGGGTCTTCAGTTGGAATTCTTTTATTTGAATTTCAACTTTTCTACTTACCGGCTATATGACACTAGATCTCTAGATCTCAGTTTCTCCACTTGTAAAAAGGGGTGAATTGAACAAGATAATCCAATCCCTTCCCGCTCTAACATTCTATGATTAAGTTACTTTGCATACATGGTGGAAGTAGATGTAAGATTAATAAAAGTGTAAATGTGTACATTAAAATCATTTGTTTAACTTTGCTATTGTGTGAACAGCTCTGTTTGAATATTTCCTTTGCTAAACAGATTAAATCATACCAGGAAGTCATACTTGGCTTAATAAGTGGTATGACTATTATCTGCAAATATTTGTTTTCAAGGGAACATTAAAAAGGTAAATCATAAATGTCCCAGAGGTCTACTGTAGGCATCCATCGTATCTTGTGGTATACTGCAGTAAAGGTGTACAGAAGTCCTATGTATTCCACAAGATAATAGAATTCCTTATCACCTTTGGACACCTGCCTGCAAATTCATCAGCACATTAGGACATCTACATTCATCAGTACCAGGAGCTTTCAGCTCAGAACTCAAGTGCAGAATGCCTTGGTGGCTCTTTTTAGGCCACTAGTGATGAAAGGATAAGGCAAACAGCTATAGAGACTATTAGTTCATTCTAAATTACAGCACACCCTTAACCTCTGTGTATTGGGAGTTAGACCACAAAGCTTTGATTTTCCAGTGACCATACAGATGAAGTACAATATTAGGTCGGAATGTAGAGAAGAGAAATAAGTTCAATTAGCTATTCTTACTTGAGGGTTAAGAGTAGAAGATCCCAACCAATAAAGGGTATTTACAGTAGATCTTAAAGCAATACAAGCAGCTTCCCACTTCCATATATATAGTCCAGCTGCCACCACAGTCCTCACCTCAGTGGGAAAGAGTATATATTCTGAGTTCCCACTCTTGTTTAGAGACTTGACTAGCTATAAGTCCCCCAGTTCTGGGTGACTTCTAGGCTTAAAGAAAATTTAAAAGTAGCTCTTCACAATAAGGCTTGATACTTCTAGATTAAGTTTATAGCTCTCTTCCATTTTCATTTGCTTGGATTCTCTTATTTTTAATCAGTTTACTTATTTTTCTTAAACTTAATTAGCATATCTTCAAACCTAGTCTCTGAGCTTCCCATGCCTGTTCCATATTTTAAAATGATTCCTGTCTAAAGGAATCATCTCACATTCAAGGTTTCCATGTTACTGATGTTCTCTGCCTGATTCTTGACCTTCCCCACCCCCATTGTCTGCCTTTCTGTGACCTCAATATCTTTGAATTCCCAGTCTTGCTTTCTATGTATCTACCTTCTGCACACTTCTTAGCAAAACCAAGGTTAGCAATAGGGAACCACCTATGATTCAACAGGGAATGCTTTACAGAGGCTCATATGTTTGGTTACTTTCCCTACCACTTGGATGTTTAGTAATACTTGAATTAAGTCGTCTTTTAGAGTAAAAACTCAAAAGCCTGGCCTCTAGGATTGGAGTGGGTTTGGGTTTCTTTTTTTTACATCACCTACATAACCTGCTGTATCTCTCATCTAAGCTATTCCTTATGGCAAAGAATTTTAAGAGGAGGGGGCGAAGCCAAGATGGTGGAGTAGAACAGGAAATTCTGTGAGCTGCCACAACCACCTCCAATACCTGTAAAATATGACTTTAAACAAATTTTAGAGCTACAGAACCCACAGTGACAGAAATCTCCTGCTGAAGGCAACCTGGCAGGCCAAGAGGAAGGGTCTATCTCTCTGAACTGGGAGCCGAGCACAGTCCTGTGTGAGCCGTACCGAGCCTGGGGCAGCCCAGACCAGCCAGAGCAGACTTCAGGAGAGTGGATCACCAGCAACTGTGGCAGTTTCCAGACTTCTCAACCCACAAACACCAAAGAGAAAGTAAAAGGTCAGGGGCGGCCAGGTAGCACAGCGAGTAAGAACACTGGCTCCAGTGTCAGGATGACCTGGAGATCGAATCCCAGGCTCAGACACTTAGTACCCACCCAGAAACACCTGGCTGTGTAACCTTGAGCAAGTTACTTAACCCCAATTGCTTAGGGGTGGCCAGGTGGCTCAGCCAGTAAGAGCACCGGCTCCAGTGTCAGGATGACCTGGAGATTGAATCCCAGGCTCAGACACTCAGCACCGTACCCAGAAATAACTGGCCGTGTAACCTTAAGCAAGTTACTTAACCCCAATTGCTTTAAAAAAAAAAAAAAGAAAGTAAAAGGTCAGTGGGGAACTCTTTTGGAACTGGCCCCTGCCCCCAGAGTGAGAAGTGTAGGAGTGCAGCACGTGGCTGCCTCTGGAGCTCCTGGCCTGCAGATCATAGGGCGACCAAGCAACCATTCTGAGGGTAATTGCTCCTGCTTTGACCTGCTTGGATCTGGATTATGGTCTTGGGTGGTGGTCCTGGGGTGTGTGGCGAGTGTGCCAGAGCTTGGGGTGGCTGTAGAGAGGGTGCCCTCCTCAGACCTCTGACAACATTTGCGAAAACCCCATCAATTTGGGACACAGCTCTCTCCACTCTGGAAGCAAAGTTCTGCTGTGGCAAAGAGCTCAAAAGTCAAGTAATTGGCTGGCAAGATGAAGCACAATCAGACCACAGAATCCTTTTTTGGGGACAAAAAAGATCAAAACATAGAACCAGAAGAAGTCAACAAAGGCAAAACTCCTGCATCAAAACCTTACAAGAAATACCAACTGGTTACAGGCCATGGAGCAGCTCAAGAAGGATTTTGAAACTCAAGTAAGAGAAGTGGAGGAAAAATTGGGAAGAGAAATGAGAATGATGTAAGAAAATCATGAAAACAGAGTCAACAACCTGACTGAAGAAAATAACACCTTAAAAAATAGACTAACTCAAATGGCAAAAGAGGCTCAAAAAGACAAATGAGGAGCAAAATGCCTTAAAAAGCTGAATTTGCCTGATGGAAAAAGAATCTCAAAATCTCACTGAAGAGAATGATTCCTTCAGAATTAGATTGGAGCCAGTGGAAGCTAGTGACTTTATGAGAAATCAAGATGCTATTAAACAGATCTAAACAAATGAAAAAATAGAAGACAATGTGAAATATCTCATTGGAAAAACCACTGACCTGGAAAATAGATCCAGGAGAGATAATTTTTAAATTATTGGACTACCTGAAAGCCATGATCAAAAAAAAGAACCTAGAAATCATCCTTCAAGAAATTCTCAAGGAAAATTGTCCTGATATTCTAGAACCAGAGGGCAAAATAGAAATTGAAAAAATTCACCAATTACCTCTTGAAAAAGATCCCCAAAAGAAAACTCCTAGGAATATTATAGCCAAATTCCAGAGTTCCCAGGTCAAGGAGAAAGTATTACAAGCAGCCAGGAAGAAACAATTTGAGTATTGTGTAAACACAATCAGTATAACATGAGATCTTGCAGCTTCTACATTAAGGGATTGAAGGGTTTGAAATATGATATTCTGGAGGTCAAAGGAGCCAGGACAAAAACCAAGAATTACCTCCTCAGCAAAACTGAGTATAATGCTTCAGGGGAAAATATGATCATTCAGTGAAATTGAGGACTTTCAAGCATTCTTGATGAAAAAACCAGAGCTGAACAGAAAATTTGACTTTCAAATACAATTAGCAAGAGAAGTATGAGAAGGTAAACAAGAAAAAGAAATCATAAGGAACTTATTAAAGTTGAACTATTTACATTCCTACATGGAAAAATGATAATTGTAACTCATGAGACTTCTCAGTATGAGGATAGGTGAAGGGAATATATATATATATATATATATATGTATATATGTTTATATAGAAGGGTGTATGTGTGTATAAATACATATGAGTATGTGTATATATGTGAACATGTATACATAGAAAGCACAGGATCAGTTGAATAGGAAGGGATGATAATCTAAAAAATAAAATTTAAGAGGTGAGAGAGGAATATAATGAGAGAAGGAGATAGGGAGAGATAGAATAGGGTAAATTATCTCATATAAAAGAAGCAAGAGAAAACTTGCAATGGAGGTGAAGAACAGGAAGGTCAACCATACTTATTGAATTTGGCTTGAAGAGGGAATAACATACACTCAATTGGGTATCTTATCCTACAGGAAAGTAGGGGGGAACAAGATAAGAGAGGGGGATGATAGAAGGCAGGGCATATTGGGGGAGAGGGTTAGAAGCAGATACCTATGTTGAATTGCTTATCTTCCCAGTGGGGGTGGGTGAGGAGGGAAGAAGGGAAAAAATCTGGAAATCAAAGTTTTGGAAACAAATGTTAAAAAAAAATTTTTTTTAAGTTTTTTACATGCAAAAAAAAAGATTTTAAGAGAAGGGAAAGTAAATTTAGTAAAATTAGCCAATGTATTAAAAACATCCTGCATTATATACAGTATTCTATACCTGTAGACTTCCACATCTGCAGAGAAGCAGCGGGAGGTGATTTCACATCTCTTTTTTGGGGGGTATTTTCACATTTACCTGTGTTGTTTCCATTTCTGTTTTAGTAATTTTGTATATAATTTTTCCTAATTCTGCTTACTTCACTTTATACCGATCTTTACACATAATTCTTTGTATTCATCATATTCAAACAGCATACTAACATTCCAGTATGTTCATTTACCACATTTCGTTTAGCCATTCTTCAGTTAATGGGTATTGTCTTTGTTCTTGGTACACAAAAAGTACTGCTGTAAACATTTTGCTTTAGATGAGGCTTTTCTTTTGTCACTTTCCTCCTTGAGAGTATTTGCCTAGTAGTGGAGTCTAGTGATTTATAGCCTTTGGAGTGGAATTTTTCCTATCTTACTTATGATACACAAATGCCTTGTTCCACCCTTGATCCTTGCTCCATCCATCCTGCCTTTCCAACCTGTTGCCAAACTCAGTCTTACTCAGGTTAACAGCCTGATAGCACCTTATAGAAAATCTCTTATTTATTTTAACAAGTATTTAGTTCTTTTTTATATAGATGAGGAAATGGAAGCACAGAGCAGGCCAGAGATTGGATTAAGTTCTTTGAATGCTCTGGTTTCAGTCTCAGCCACTGGGCTGATCTGCCTCCTGCAAATGAGAGATATTAATATACTGGCTAGATTCCAACTAGAAGTTACAACTGTTTGCTCCCAAGGAGAGGTAAGATCAATGCCTGATATATTAAGGGAATTCAACAAATATTTTTTTAAAAGTATAATAATTGAATTTGCCTGAGGATATCCTGGAGCTACTCTGGCCTCCAGATGATGTAACAAGAAAGGGAGAGATGCTAAGAACATGACCCTAGGGCTCCTACCAATGATATCCCTACTACTATGATATCACTACTAGGTCTAATAATGATAAATAACCTGTACTAGTGCTATGTCCCAGGGCCCTGCGCTAAGAGAAAAAGGAAAAAAAAATACATATGTACAGAAATATTGATAGCACCTCTCTTTGCAGGGGCAAAGAACTGGAAACTGAGGAGGGATGCCCATCAATTAGGGAATGGCTGAAGAATTTATGGCATATAAATATGATAGAACACTATTGAACTGTAAGAAATGAAGGGAATAGTTTCAGAGAAACCTGGAAAGACTGAGATTGATGCCGAGTAAAGTGAGCAGAACTAGAAGAAGAATTTAAACACAATGACAATATTGTAAAGACCCTCAGCTTTGAAAGACAACAGAAACTCTGACCCACTACAGTTCCAGAAGACTCCTGATGAAACAGATATCCATTCCCCACAGATGATGGACTCAGCACAGATTGAGATGTTCCAGGGATTTTGTTTTTCCTGCTTTCCCAAAGGGGTCGTGAGCAGGAGGGAGAAGATCTTTTCTTTAAGAAAATAAAAACATCCCAACTACTGGGTAGCACCTTATGCTTATTCGTTGTATCTCACTGGACCTTGGAGTGGGAGAGGTAGAGGGAAAAAACCTTGACAATCAGTATTGTGCAGAAATACTTCCTGCATAAACTGAACTGACTTTATTCTGCTTCCATGAGAATGTGTAAAGCAGCATGGCCTGCTTTATACAGTGAATCAGATTTAAGTTATCCTATGCATCAGTCAGTTCCAAAAGATTCTATAGAATGTCCGCAGGTGTTAGCAGGTCTCCTGACTCTCAGAGGATCTTCAAAAAGATTTCATTGACAGCTTTTTGTTTTCGTGCCCTTCGTTTCTGTGTAGAGCACAGTCCAGTATTTATCCCCACTCTCCCAGAAACTGAACAAAGAAACAAGTTGAGAAAACCAAATGACAATAGTGACCTTGTCTGGCTGTGCAGCATTTGGCCATTGCCTTCCCATCACTGCCAAAAGGATAGAGGTAAGTGTGATTTTCTGTTCTCCTGAGCCAAGATTAGTCAGCTTCCTCTTAGTGTCCTATCCATTTCCACTGTTGTAGTCATATAAATTCTTCTGGTTTTAATTAATTCGCTCGGCACCAGTTCTTGTAAATCTTCCCCTGTTATTCTGAATTCCTCATAGCATCTTGCACAATCATTCCATTTCATTGGTGTGTTACAGTTTGTTCATCTATTCCCTAATCAGTGGGCACTCACTTTGTTTCCAGTACTTAGCTACCATAAAAAGTGTTGCTGTGAACATTTTGGTTTATAGTGGCCCTTGATGTGTTTATACCTTTGGAGTGTATACCCAGCAATGACTCTAGGGTGTGACTGATTTCATTCCTTTTTTCACATAGGTCTCCCACTTTCTTTTAATAGAGGGATGCTGTAGTTACTTTGGTCTGCTAAATTATGGTGAAACCTTCAAAGGCTATTTAGGTGTATAGGTCTGCTTGCCCCTACACTAAAGGGCTCTAAATTGCTTTGCTTTTTGAGTTCTTCTGTCCATCATCGTTTTTTTCTGTCTCCTTTCAAAAGGTAGGATGGCACAATGGATAATGCTGGACTTGGCAACAGGAAGACCTAAGTTCCAATCCTACCTTAAGCTGTTTATCTGTGGCAGTATCACCCACCGGGTTTAGCATGAAACTTCGGACCTCCTCTTCAGCAGCTTGGAGGCTGCCTTCCCTCCTGTTAAAAATAGCACCTATCCCACAGACATGTTGTAAGGCCCTAAGGAAATAATGATCATAAAGCACTTTGTAAACCTTAAAGCAATAGACAAAGTTAGCGATTACTATTTTTTTTTTAATTTTTTAAAAGCAATCGGGGTTAAGTAACTTGCTCAAGGTTACACAGCCAGTTATTTCTGGGTGTGGTGCTGAGTATCTGAGCCCGGATTTGATCCAAGTCATCCCGACACTGGAGCCGGTGCTCCTACTCGCTGTGCTACCTGGCCGCCCCTGTTAGCGATTACTATTGATCCCACTTGTCTTCAATGTGCCTACCTCCTTACATTGGTTTTTCCATTTTATCTCTGTTGCCCTTGGGAGTCAAATTAAACAAGTTTGTTGCAATTACATGTAAAATTGACCCTCATTTTTAGTCTATTTAAGGGATTTTTAATCTGTGTATTTAAAAAAAAATATTTTGATCACCTTAATTTAGTGTGATTTTTTTTGTGTGGTGTTGGGTTGTGTTTTTTTTTTTTTTTTGCAATTTACATATTTTATACATTTAATATCACTATTCAAAGAAGTCTGACAGCTAGGTTATTCAGTGGATAGAGTGCTGGGCCTGGAGCCAGGAAGACTCATCTTCGTGAGTTCAAATCTAACTATGTGACCCTGGGCAAGTCACTTAACCTCTTTGCCTCAGTTTCCTCATCTGTAAAATGAGTCAGGAGGAGGAAATTGCAAACCACTCCAGTATCTTTGCCAAGAAAACCCCAAATGGGAACACAAAGAGTTGGGCTTGACTGAAAAAAAATGACTAAACAACATTTCTAGGAAGAGAGCCATAGGCTTCATCAGATGAGGAAACTTAGTCCCAGAGAAAAGAAGTAGTTTATCTAGGGTCACACAACTAGTAAATGTGTATGGTGAAATTTGAAACTGACTTATTTCCAATCCAATACTTTACCCATACGTATAGCACAGCGTGAGCATAAAGACTAAATTTATAATGCTATATAAATTGGTAGAATTTTCTGGGGCTTTTTTTTTCCCTTCAGAAAGGAATCACCTACAGCAGTCTTATGTTAATCTTTGAACTGACCTTTTATTTATTCCTACTCCTCCCCCTTGCAATTTCTAATAAATATTTTTTCAAAAAAACCCAGCTATTTTGGAGGGAGCCATTTACTTAAAGCAAATGTGGAATCAATTTGGGCAAATGTGCATTACCAGCTTTCATACTTTCTCACTTAACTAAATATACTCTGCTTCATAAACTCAAAACTGTATTGGGTAAACATAGACAAAGGGGCATAGCTTGACCTTACTGGTTCAAATGAAAATGGTGAGAGGCATACTCCCTTAAGAAGCCATAATAAAAATAATTATTTAGAAAAAATAGATACCTAATGTCCAGTTTTCAGATTGCTGGAAAATAGTTGCTTTGGTGCTATATTTTTGAGTAAATGCAATTATTTTCTAAATGACTAGTTTTTTTTATTTTTAATGTCCTTTTTCTGTTTGACAGCTAGCATTGATGTCTATGAGTGGGGAAAATTCATAAAGATGCTCAATATGACATTCTATCTGTGTGATAGTGGAATTAGAACTTAATTTTTAATAGTTCCTGCCCTCTGAAAGTTGGTTTTCAGCTTTGGAGAAAGCAACCTAGGTGATAGGCTAGGTGTCCCAAGACCTGGTTTCTGCTTAACCAATTTTTGCAGGCTATAAACTGTGAGCCATAGCTATTCTTACTAGTCCTTTTTAAAAAAAAAAAATTTAAAAAAATTTTTTTGGCTTTTTGGAAGGGGCAAGGCAGGACAATTGGGGTCAAGTGGACTTGCCCAAGGTCACACAGCTAGTAAGTGTTAAGTGTCTGAGGCTGTATTTGAACTCAGGTCCTCCTGACTCCAGGGCTGGTACTTTATTCACTGCACCACCTAGCCACCCCTATTATTACTAATCCTAAAACAATCACAATTTTCTCCATCATAGGTTGGCATAAGAAATTAAATGGGAACTTTGGGGGAGTTTTGTGGAAGCCACAGACATGAAGGCCAACAGACAACACAGAAAAAAATTTTAAAACTCAGAAATGCATAAAATATATGTATGATATTGTATAATAACATATTTTATCTTTTAATACCAAAACAATTCAGACTTTTTCTCTGGTATGAAAAAAAATTTTATGCAAATTTTCCAGATCATGAGGGTAGGGTTGGGGATGGGGAGGTGTGGTGCCAATGCAATATTCACAGCACTTAGGGTGATTGTAAATATGCTGGTATAGTGCTCAATCCCAAAATATAATAGATTCTCCATATAGAAGACAGAAGCAAAACATTTTTTCAGACACCAGAAAACTGAATCCCCAAACCAGAAAGCCTAAACAAGTGAACAAGCCATAACAGCACAGAGAGACACAGCATCCTTTAGCTTTCCACAAACCAACATTTACTCACAAGCCTAACTGTCTCCCTCAGGTACATCCTCTCCTCCCTTCAGTCTCTAAATGTTCTGACTCCCAGCTTCCTGTGGGCTCTTCAGCAAACTCCTCCCACCACAGGTTCCATATGATCATATTCAACCTATTAGGGGGCAGGGTATATCTTCGAAGCAAGGAAGGTCTTCAGATTCCTTTAGGCTTATTAAGGGACAGGAAAGATGTTCAAATTTCAATTATCATTACAGGAGAATTGCTAACTTTGTGTATTGCTTTAACATTTGCAAAGTGCTTTGTGAACATTATTCCACAATGTGGAATGGACAGCTATATCATTTAGATGCATTGTAGGTATCAAATGACTTAGCATGATAAAAGCACAGAATTGGTCATTAAGAAATTTGGTTTCATCCCAGTTCTGGTAACATATATTACCTTGGGCAAGTCATTTAATCTGTCTGGGCCTCACTTTCCTCATTGGTAAAAAGCCTGGGTAAAATTAGTTAACCTCTAAGAAGATCACTTTTGACTCATATGTTTTATCAAACACAGCGTCAGAGTTTTCATATTAATATTTTCTTACTTGTCTGTATCTGAACATGTTCAATATCCGTGGTCTCTCAAGACGAGGAGCTATACAAAATATAATATGGCATAGTTTTTGCCCTTTAGAAATGTACATCCTCATGTTCTTTTCTCCCACGACATTGTAAGACACCTGTCAACATGAGACAGATATTTTTTGGTTAGTTCTGGTTTAGCTTCTGCTTTTCTTATTTTTCTTCTTCTTTTAGGTTGATTGATGTGATTCATATCTAATCAATCAAATATTTGTGCTTTGGGGTATACAAAGAAGACATAGCCCCTACTGGCAAGGAACTTATTATCTAGTAGTAGAAACAAGACATAAAACACATGAAAAGTTAAATAGGCAAGACAAGACAAGACCATGGGAGATGTCCCAAGGCCCTATGATTAATACATTATAATTAACAATCATTGAGTGTAAGGCACTGTATTAGGTACAGGGATATAAAGAGGCATAAAATCATGTTCTCTGCTGTCACAAGAGTTTACAGTCTTGTTTGTGACTATGGGACCTACATAAAAATTCCATGATGAATAGTTCCATCTTGAAATTTAATATGCCAAAAATGAAAAGAAAAACCTGAACTTCTCAGTTTTCTCCCCAAACCAATTTCTCTTCCTTTATTTGTACTTGTGGTAATATTATTCTCCTAGTCACTTAGGCTAAAATCTTAAGATATCATCCTTGGGGGCGACTAGGTGGTGCAGTGAATAGAGCCCCAGCCCTGGAGTCAGGAGGACCTGGGTTCGGATCCAGCCTCAGACACTTAACACAAAAAATAGCCGTGTGACCTTGGGCAAGTCACTTAACTCCAATTGCCCTCCAAAAAGCAAAAAAAAAAAAGATCTCATCCTTGCCTCTATCTCTGCTCACATCTAGTCTCACAGCCTTTTGTACTTGTATATACTTAGCAAATTTTGTATGATAGAGTCATCATTTGTGTACCTGGCTTATTGTCCTTGTTAAATGTAGATTCTTGAAGAAAGAATCCATGACATTTTTTTTAATGTTCCACTACCTATCAAGCATTTGTTAAGCACTTAATTATGTGACAGGACCTATAAGTGTTGGAAATACAAAGAAGAAAGCAAAAACAGCCCCTGCCTTCAAGGAACTTGCATGATAACATGTTCCTAAATGTTATAGAGCTGGCCCTGGCATTGGGTAGATAGACCTCTTGTTCAAACTATGGCTGTGTGACTCTGGGCAAGCTAATTTCTCAGTTCTCCAGCCACAGGCTTTATTTAAGTTGCAGAGAAGGTGCCAATATGCAGTGTCAGAGGGAATTCCCATACCAATCAAATCACAGTTCCAATCTCATCCCATTTATATCATGTTTTAAAGTTTACAAAAATAATATTTTGAAAATGTGAATATTATCATAATCTCTATTTGATGGATGAGTAATTTGAGGTCAGAAAGGTAAAATTACTGGCCTGGGGGTCACACAGATAATAAATTCAAGAATTTGAATTTGAGCTGAGGTTATCCCAAGGCCAGCATGCTCTTTCTACTACTCATGCTTCATCTGTCAGGTTGTGACATTAGCCTAGGCAGTGAGTGGAGCCAGTAATATGCTACTTATGGAAGAAAGTAATACATGAGTAATATATTTCAGATTTTCATTTGACTTTTTATACATTTGCAAAATGTGATCATAAAGTACTTGACTTAACACACACATCAGAATTACACTTCTAAAAGTTTTTTAAAGCAATTGTCAAAACTTTTTGATGCGACTACTTTTGATTACTTTACCTGGGCTTTGGGTAAAAACCTTGTTGTCTCTCCACCCATACTTTCTGCACTATTTGAGAGAGGGGCAAATCCCATGCATATCTTCCTTTAACATAGAGCTCTGCCTTTGGGCACCTCCAGTTATTTATTTTAAAATGGTATGCTCTCATTCTCAGAACTTTCTACCCTATGTTTCAGTCCAGCCATCAAAGTCCTTGGCACTGTCAAGTGGTTCAGCATCAGAAACTAACATGATTTTGTCTGTGTAGAGATGTTAGCTTTTTTTGTAGAGATTTGCTTTTATGCTGCACCTAAGGACCATGGCACCTATCCATCTGACTTGTATTTATTTATTTGCTTTTTGGAGGGGAAAAGGCTGGGCAATTGAGGTTAAATGACTTGCCTAAGGTCACACGGCTAGTAAGTGTTAAGTGTCTGAGGTTGGATTTGAACTCAGGTCCTCCTGACTCAAGGGCTGGTCTTCTATTCATTGCATCACCTAGCCACCCTGTCCATCTGACTTGTAGCTGATAGCTTCCATAAGCACTGTCTCCCTAGCTGCACTCCTTGAGGGAGTCTTTTCTGAGTACTGGTGCCTTGCCCATACAAAGTGTTTAATAAAGACTTTTTCTGTTCACTCATTCAAACCCCACTTAGTGGATTGACTAACAGATTCTTGATTAAAATAGGGTCAACGCTTAGTTTTAGAGAAACCTGGGAAGACTCATATGAACTGAGGCAAAGTGAGCAGAGCCAAAACAATTTGTAGAGTAACGACACTGCTATAAGGAAGTTTTCCACTTGGAAAGACTGTAAAACTGATCCACGGAATGACCAGTCCCAACACCAGAAGGCCAGAGATGAAGCATGCTGCCCACCTAACAGGGAGAGACAACAGACTACAAAGTAAGGTGAGTATTTTTAGATACAACCAACAAAGGAATGAGCTTTGCTTGACTATGCATGCTTGTTTTGTGTTTCCTTTTTCTTTTTTTCCATTGAGGAGGGAGATAGAAGAGAGAAAAAACAAAATTTTGTTTATTGAAAAAATAAAATTAAATGGGTGCTCAGGAGCCCTAAACAGCCTCACACTTGAGACCTACTGCCTTCAAGAGATGGGATATTTTCTTAAGAGAAATGTCAAAATGAAGAAATCAGGGAACAAAGGAAAAGATCCTAGATTTTTTTTTGGTAGGAAGGGGAGTGGGGGGGAAGGAATTAGGGTTAAGTGACTTGCCTAGGGTCATACAGCTAGTAAGTGTCAAAGTTTGGATTTGAACTCAGGTCTTCCTCACTCCAGGACTAGTGCTTTATCCACTGAGCCACCTACCTGCCCCAAAAGATGCCAGATTATTCAAAAGGAAGATAGAATCGATAGATTTAATACTTTTTTAGGCCAGAGATTTCATTGGTCAAGAAAACTCCCGATGAAGGAATTCCCTCTACCAACATAAACTACTCTTCAGCTTATGTAGTCTCAAGAATTGTGTGGGGCCCTAAGAGATTAAATGATCTGCCCAGAATCTTTTAGGCAAATATGTGTCAGAGGCAGACTTTGAACCTATATCTTCCTGTCTCAGAGGCCAGCACTTTCCCATTAAGCCAGCTTGCTTCTGAGAAAGAGATACATACATACATACATACATATATACATATGATATATACAGTAGAATGTATTTAAAGACTGAGAATGAGAGTTGTCAATTCTGTATCCATGACTGTTAGGGAGCTAGGAGGAGAAAACCATAACCTCCTGGGGCTGCCCGTTCCTCTTAGGGATGGCTAATTATTACAAAGTCTTTCTTTCCATCAAATTGAATTCCACAATTTCTCCCTGTTGCTTGCTCTGCCCTTTGGGACCAAGAAGAACATGTCTAACCTCTTTTCCACATAACAGCCCTTCAAACACTTTTTAAAAGGCAGTTATCTTCCTTAAGTCTTCCCATATCCAAGTTAAACATCCCTACTTTGTCCAACTGATCTTCAAATGTCATGGTTTTCAGCCTCATCATGATTCTGATCACCTTCCTGTGGATGTTTCAGCTTATTAATGTCCTTCCTCAAATTAGGTGCCCAGAGCTGAACATGATACTCCAGAAGTGGTGTGATTAGCTGAATTATCACTTTTCTCATTTTGGATACTATGCTGCTCATGATTTGGCCAAAGATTGCATTAACTTTTCTTGGCTGCAATGTCACACTGTTGATCCTGGCCGGCAAAAGCAGGACCAGCAAACTGGAAAGGATATAGGCAAGGATAAGAGGAGGAAGTCTCGCCAAGCAGGTGGAGTAGCTGAAGAATTTGTCAACCAATGACATATTAGGGTCGAGATAGGTGAATAGTTGGGATCAGAGAGGTCTATACAGTACAACTGGATATCCCAGTTGGATGTGGAGAATAACATCAGTATGGTCTGGTGGCAGAAATCCAAGCAAGCAGACTGTTGGCATCAGGAAATCCTGGCAGCAGGTAAGTACCCTGGCAGATCAATAAAGGCACCTGAGTAGTATCATGGCAGGTGGAAAACTAGGTTAACATTAGCAAGGTTAATATTTTTGTCTTTTGGCAATAATTTATGAATTCTTTATGCCCCAGTATACTGTCATTTTTTACAAAGGTATCATGTGATGCTGAAAACTACAAACTAATTAAACTCTATTAACTGCCTAAAGTCGATTATCTCTAGGTACTCTCCCCCCACCCCAATTTGTACTGGAGTTATTTACAGAAAGAGGGAGGAGAATGAGTTGATCCCTGACCCATTGATTTCCCCTAGCACAGGATGTAATCACAGATAATTAGGTGCTAAACTAAGTGTAAGATGGATGTAATCATACTTCATAAAGGGATAGCACAGTTGTTAACACATTAATACCTCATTACCTATGATTATCTCCTAGGCTGGGGGAAATCAGCTGATAAGGGTCCCACTCCCACCTTTAAAGCTATAATAAATATATGGACTTTTCTGGGATTCTATAGTACAAGGCACTGGGGAAGGCACTCAAAAGAATAATGCTTAAGTTTTCTCAAGTCACTAGAGAGCTATCCAGAACTGGGAACATGTATAAATATATACCCAAGTACCCTGGCTGATTTGCTAGGAACAGCAAATATTTGACTGAGGGGGAGGATCGTGAGAGGGAGTTGCTCTCAATAATCTCTCACCTGCAAACCAGGAAATAATCATAGAATGCCTGAAGGGTGGAGGGAGGGGGCCGGGAGAAAGATGGACTCTTTCTTCATAGCATTTAAAAGACAGCTGAGCAGTTTGAGTTTCAGTAAAGATGTACCCTGTAGGGAGCAGAGATATGCCCCTTCCCTGGAGATAGAAACACAGAGAAGCAGTATTCTAGGCAGGAAATGGCTTCTAGGTAGACAGCAGAGAAGAGAGTCAACTACATATTTAAGTGAAAAATAGCTATAGCAGATTATTGCCAAGCTGCAGAGGGGAGCAGACCTAGGTTGCCTAACTAAACAGATCACACAACTGTCTTGATAGAATTTAATAAACGTAAACTGAGGTACGGAGTTCTGAACTTTATGAGTTTATTGCCAGTGTGTGGACCTGTTAACAAAGCAGGTCAAATGGCTACCTCAGGCCAATGACCCAGAGGAGGAGGTGCAGCTCCTTTTTACGAATATAGAACAAAGAACAGAACTGAGTAGGTGAGGAAAATAATGCAGTTGGTTACAGAGTTGGCAGTGTCATGAGGATGAGGACAAGATGATTGATTAGAAATTGGGAATGAGGGGCTAGTGACATTCCCCTCCTTTCCTCCTGTGACTAAGAAATGTTCATTGAGGTTAGAGGTACTGGAGCAGACTTCTTTGGATAACAAACCAGACATCCCCGAAGGACGGCTTGGTGGTGTAAAGATACTGGATCAGATTTCCTGGTGTCCACCTGCATTCCTCAAGGATAACAGATTTCCATGAAGCAAAAATGGAATAATGATTAGCAGAAGAACTCAACTTCTAAACTTAGCTCATGGACAAAGAGACAAAAACATGTGCCTGAGCAATCATATAAAATGGGGTAGTAACAGATAATAGGATCGATTGTGGAATAGAATCAATCATAAAATGATACAGAATCAATTTAATTTCTTTACAGCAGAGACACTGAGCTAGGCAAAGCATCCTGAAGAACCTATGAGAATGTAGAACCCTGCAGTACCAAGGCGTGAATTTCCTTGGCCACATGTGAGAAACGTGTGTGTATGCATATCTATACAGATATAATGCATATATATACATGCACATGTATATACACACACACACATATATATATATACATACACGTGTGTGTGTATTTCACTACTGTTGTACCCTAAGTTTGTGCCTACTCTTTCCATGGACACTATGTTTTTTTGTTTTTTCTGTAGGAAAATGAGTCTCAGGTTTATGGGGGGGACTCTTTTGTAGGTACTGTTTTTTTACAATGCCATCGCTTTGAGTTCATTATTTCTGTTGTTTATATTAACTCACCAGGGGTACCCCAAGCAGTTTTGGGACCATTTTCTCACACTATCAATCCAAGCCACCATTCCATGGGCTTTCCCTAATAACAATCACTAGTTATGGTTCCAATAAGAATTCTTAACCTGGGGGATCCATGGACCAAGAGGTCCCCGAATAGATTTCGGAGGATTCATGACCTTGGATGGGGAAAAGATAACATCTGTATTTCTACTAACCTTTGGTTTCCTTTGTAATCTTATGCTGATTTTGCATAAAACAAATTATTCTGAGAAAGGGCCCAGAGGCTTCTCTAGAGTACCCAAAGGCTCCATAACATAAAACAGGTGAAGAACTCCTGAGTTATTATCTTCCTTATGTCATTGGTTAATGCAATGATTAGTGCTACGGTATCGTTTAACCAGTTAACACCAACTAGTTTTTTAAAGGGATATTTATGGAGTAGATAAAATAAAAACAAATACAAATGATTCCTCTCAACATCCTGGGGCATATTTTATCTTCCCTATATGACCCTGGTCCATAGGTAAAGTGAGCTCAAACCTAAAGCATTTACTATAAAGCATTCTGCCCACTAAGTTCTCTTTTGAACACTGTGAAAGCCTCTGGAAGAGCAGCTCCCAAAGAGCCGTAGCCAGCTTGGCTTCCTGCTAGCACTTGGCTCGGCCCATAGCAAATGCTGCCATGCACTCTCTCATTGGACCTCTTCCTCTGATCTTTCAAAGATTGCAGGATTGTAGTCATATCCAATATTCCTTTACCCAAAAGCAGGTGAAGCAAAGACAAAAAGAAGCAAAGAAAAAAGGGGCCATATAGTCACTGGTGATGTGTCAGCCTGGGTTCTAGACGAGGAGAGGGAAGGGAGATCTAAAGGTTTCTCTCCCCCACCCATGGGTTTTAAGCCTACCTGCCTTCAGTCACACCCAGGAAAGAGAAACTCACATTCTCATCCTTGGAGTCTTTGATATGAATCCTTAGTAGCCAATCAAAGAGACACACACACCTTTTTATTTTTTGCCACCTGATAAACTTAGAAATAATTATAGAATACTTGAACATGCTCCAAAGTCCATGCAAGGAAGACTTCAGCAGACCAAGTACCTGCTGGAGTTCTCATTGGCTACTCGCCCTTGACATCTTCATTGTCTTAGTTGACTCATTTCTTCAGTTTTCTTTGAGGTTCCACTTTGTGAAGACCTCTTTCCCCTATTTTTATTGCTGTTTATTTGGTACACTTCTTGCCTTGAGCTAATAAAGAGGATTTGTGTTTAGATACAGTCTTACAGTCCTTTTTCTGGATGTGAACAGCATTTTCCATCTTGAGTCTTTTGGAGTTGTCTTGGATCCTTGTATCACTAAGAAGAGATGTCTATCAAAGTGAGTCATAGCACAATATAGCTGTTACTTTCTACAGTGTTCTCCTGGTTCTGCTCACTTCACTCAGCAGCAGTTCATAAAAGTCTTTCCCGGATTTTCTGAGGTCTGCCTGCTCATCATTTCTTATAGCACAATAATATTCCATTACATTAATATACCATAACTTGTTCAGGCATTCCTAAATTGATGGGCATCCCCTCAGTTTCTAATTCTTTACCACCACAAAAAGAGCTGCTATAAATATTTTTATATTTATGGGGGTCTTTTTCCCATTTGTATGATCTCTTTGGGATACAAACCTAAAAGTTGTATTGCTGGGCCAATGGGTATGCACAATTTTATAGCCTTTTGGGCATAGTTCCAAATTGCTCTCTAAAATGGTTGAATCAGTTCACAAGTCCACCAACAATGCATTAGTGTTCCAAATTTTCCCACATCTCCAGCATTATCATTTTCCTGTTTTGTCATGGTAGCCAATCTGATAGGTGTGAGGTTCCTTCTTGCTCTAGATCAATAATCCTGTGACCCACCCTATGATCTTATGGTCTTGACTCCAAGACAAGCAGTCAACCCCCTGGCCCACTCCACTGCTGCGCTCTATGGAACCATATGTAGCTGTTTTTTAAGTTGCCTGTGGACAGAGACCATGTCTCCTATTTCTACAACACCTGGTACAGCTAGCTATAAAGTAATGTGATCAGTTTCTTATGTGGCTAATAGATTGTCAGAGTTTGGGAGAAGGCCAACTTAACTTGGGAGAAAAAAAAAAAGCCCAAACAGCTGCTTATGTTAAGAAGCAAGTTGGAGCTGAATGTTGAAGGAGGCCCAGCTCGGGGAGCCCCCCACATAGTCTTTCCCAGGGCGGAAGGTTAGTGGGACAAACAATAATTCACTTTAGAAGCCCAGTTAAAATTCGTGGAAAAGTGCAAGCTTTTTCTACATATACACAGTTCCTTTCATAGGCATTTACTGCCTCCTCCCCCAAAGGCTCCCCGACAATTGCATCTAGGTGAGTTTTATGACGCTGGCTTTGTACTTACATCAATCAGTGTTCAAAAGCTTTGAGGACAGAGAATAGAACTTTAGGTGAGCTCAGGGCAGAAAAAAGCATTTGGGAATCCCCTGCAATTTATTTTGCTCATTTCATAAAGTGTATTTCCTCTGAGGTATTTCAGACACTTCACTCCAAGAGTCCCCTCAAATACCTCAGAGAAGAACATAAATAAATCATCCCCCACAAACATTTACTGAGTGTCTAATGTGTGGGATTGGGAATGTCTGTTGGAGGTTCTGGTGTGGATGGGGCTGGATGAGGAAGGAGAGAAATAGAGACAAGTCTGGCCAGCAGCCAGGTAGACCACAGCCAGGAGACTGAGGGTAATAAGAGTAAGATGACTGGGGTGTCTAGGTGGCTCAGTGAACAGAACACAGGCCCTGGAGTCAGGAGGACCAGAGTTCAAATCTGGCCTCAAACACTTAACACAAAAGCTAGCTGTATGACCTTGGGCAAGTCCCTTAACCCCAATTGCCCTACCCTCCCACCTCTCAAAAAAAGCAAAAACAAAACAAAAAAAGAGTAAGATGACTGAAAACCAACCATGAATCCAGGATAATGGTGACATAAAGGGGCCAGCGAGGAGACATGAAAGAGGGAAGGAAATAAGTATTTCTATGGCATCTACTATGGGTCAAGCATTGTAAACACTTTATAAATATTATCTCTTTTGATCCTCACAACAACCCCAAGATGGTGTTATTACCCCCATTTTACAGTTGAGGAAACTGAGGCAGAGATTAAGTGACTTCCCCAAGGCCACATAGTGAGGGTCTGAAGCCCAACTTGAACTCAGATCTGAAAAATACCTGTATGCTCCTGTGGTTCTAGCCTGTACTCCTAAAGATCCTGTTAAGGGACCAAATTTGTCCTTAAGGCCTGGGGTGAGAACGAGAGGAAGTGATCCCAGACTATTCACTTGACTGTGGCTCTGGGAGGCAAACCTAGTCTGACATCTTGAAGTGTGGTAAGAAGAAGAACCCAAGGGTATGGTAGTAAAATATTTAACAACTGGCGGGGGGGGGGAGTATGTATGATTCCTGTTTAAATTGAATCTATATTATCAACATTTTCTCCATCACTTCCTTAAGTTTAGACAATCAATAAAATGATCACTCAAGTCTTGATTCATAGTATCCACCCATTTCCAAGGTAAAAATGCTCACAATGAAAACGTTAACAATCCAGTTCAAACTGGCTCCAGTACACTCTGGCAAGAATCATAAATAAACTCCCTTTATGCCTTTGAAAAAATAAAATAAAATAAATTTTTGTATTGCCCCTCCTTGGGATCCAACTTTCTGGATAGAGCAAAGTCCCAGTCACCAGCGGTACAAAGAAGAGCTTGCTATGTTGGGATATAAATGACTAAATAAAAGAGGCCTAGGCATGAGAGCAGCCACTGCAGCACACAGCCCTCAAGACGGCCCCAAGGCTTTCCTTGTCACCTTGTGGAAGTGGAGCCACATCAGGCTTCTGGGCCTGCCGCTCTAAGGAGTATGATCACTCCCCTGTGTCTGCTTAGTTTCTCTATCCCAGCTCCGTGTTTGTTTCCCTGGTGGGTAAAGTGCTCTGCAGTGGGATCTTTTATAAGCTTTTGCAGGTCTTATTTAAGGTTTGGCATATGCCAAAGACTGGGCACTGATATGTTGCAAAGCTGTGACAGCAGTGCCCTTTACAAGACTTTCTGAGCCCTTTCCCGTGCGCTCAAGGATTCCTGTACCAGAGGTCACCAGACTGGCAATCAGAGGTAATTGCTTTCTATATATTTTGTATTAAATTTGTCATGTACATGTTATCTCCCCCTGCCCCATTTGAATGTGAGATTCTTGAGGGGCAGGGACTGTTTAATTTTTGTCTTTTCTCTCCAGCACCAAGTATAGTACATGGGGCTCAAATAAATGTTATAAAATGAGATATTTGTCAAGGGCTCTGCAAGCTTTAAAGTGCTGAGTAAATGCTAGCCATTATTATTATTGTTCAGTGACAATATACTTTCAAAGACAAATCACAAAGTGTGGCAGCATATTCTGAATGCCAAATGAGTGCTATAAACAATAAATGCTCCAAGAGTTCAGCAGAGAGAGCCAAAGAAAGAAGGCTTCATAGAGGAAGTGGGTACTTAAACTGGTCCTTGAGAGACAGAAATAGACCCACAGAGAGGAAAGGGATATCTCCTGAGCAAGAGAAACAGCTCATAGAGAAAGTGGGACTATGCCTGATATCCGAGGGAACAGAGTAGACCAATTTGCCTAGAGCAGAGGGCTCCTGAAGAGAAACAGTGATGATTTTAGAGAGGTAGGCAGGAAGTTAATTGTATAGGCCTTGAATGCCAGAGTACAGAGTCTGGACTTTGTCACATGGGGAATGGTAACTCATTGGAAGGTTTTTTGAGCAGGGATTTGATGATTATGTGAAGTGGGGTTTTAGAAAAGCTTATGTTGTAGCAGCATGTAGAGACATTTAGAATGGGAGGGAAACTCCCAGAGGCAGGGAGCCGGCTTAAGAGGTTATTAAAATAGCCCAAATGACAGATGCTGAGGGTCTGGACTAGTGAAGAGACTGGAAATGGAAAGAATGAGACAAACAAAGGTTTGATAAACAAAAACAACATGTACTCCACACATTTCTACTCAAAGAAAAAGATTCCTCCGAGGACTCATCTGTTGTCTTGTGATGTTCCCCCGCAATAACAAATATCAATTTTATTTTGCTTGTTTTGATCCATTTATGTCACCTAAGAGGCGTAATAGCATAGTACAGCGGATAGAAAGCCAGCTTTGCAGTCAGGAAGACGTGTTTGAGGCTCATTCCTGAGCTTTTTGTCTGTGTGACTCTAGACCAATCACTACCCCAGGCAGCTCTCTTAAAACTACACCTTGCAGAGAAGGTGCCAAATTTGTATTGTTAGAATTCCTCTTTATGGCAAAGAAACTACAAGTCTGATTTCCCTCACCACACAGAGGACTGCTTGCTTTCTCTATTTTCAAAGAAATATTTTATTGATGCCTTTTGTTATTTAATTTGATGATATTTCCCAGTCCTCTTGCCTGACCTAATGTTCTTACTGCTGATATTAAAGCTACTTTGTGTTCCCTGGACACAGGAACTCAAAGATGGGTGATCTGTGCCTGGGAAGACACCTCGTAGTAGAAACAGACTTAAAGCTTGAAAATTGACTGTGGATAATAATTTTAAGATTATAATTCATACATGGATAATTGAGAGTTGGCCGCATTCTTATTTCCCTTATGTTTCCTAGCTTTGGGAACTTCGAATGTGTGTTGGGTACAGTTTTCTCTCCACTACTGTATAACTGTGAAAGAAGGACATGCCTCAACAGAAACACATCAGATACATTACATACACTGTCTTGAGGCAGTGTCGATGTAATGTAATAAGCAGTTGCTGGATTGATTTTTAACTAGTTTAGATCTCCCAACTAGTCCATTCCCATGATCCATAGACCTACTGGACTATTAGGGGCTCTCCAGATGATCCCCTGGTCTTCTAAAGATAAATACAAAAAGGATTGGCTTCCTGTGCTTGTAATCCCATAGACTACCTATAAGAAACCACATAGTTCTCACAAAACATAACAAGGGCATGGAAACCAAGATCATCTTAGACTACCCTTAAAATCCTTAATGTTTGATTAGGCACCAAGCTATCATTTCTAAACTGCATCACAAAATGGTATTCCTCTTTATTCTGTCTTAGCAGAAGCATTGCAACTCTTCCAATAACCAGCAGTGTCAATGGACTCAGCACTATTTTTTTATTTCAATTTAATTCAATTAAATAATTCAAAAAACATTTATTAAGCTCCTATTGTGTAAAAGGGAGTGTACTGATAATGGAAATGCAAAGATAAAACCTTTCTTGCTCTCAAAGAGTGAAAGCTACTGGGGCGGTAGTGGAAGATACAACATGTGTACAAATGAGTATACTAAAAGGAAAATCCATGGCAGAGAGAGTGCCCCCTAAAGACATCACTATTGGCTGCTGACCACAGAATTGTTCATGCTTATCCCTACATCTGTTTACTCACCACTCATGTTGACAGCTCCTACGATAGCATGGGAGGGGTGCCTACTGAGGCTCCATGGGGCTATATTTATTGACAAGTGACTTTTAATGGAAGAGAGGTGGGAAAAGCCTAGAAACAAGAGGCTTGGGGATCGACAGATGGTATAGCTACAGAATTAGTAAGTCTAGTGTGAGGGAAATTTTCACAGCATCATCAGCCTGGGACAGACTTTAATGAGTACTTATGCCTTTTAACAACAGATGACTTTCCTTTTAAAGAGCTGAAAATACTGGTGTAAATATTATCTAAGTAGTCCCCCCTAGGAGTAGGGAAGACCCCTCTCCATTGAAGGTCTGGTAATTTTGCGATCAGCAAACAGTAAGAGATTCTTGTCAGAAACCCTGGAATTTAAGCTTAGGCTCCTACCTCCAAGTATTTTCAAAGTAAGTGTGTTTTCTCATTAATTCCCTATAATGTGACAATGTAAAATACACGATCCTAAAGAATTTACCCTTATTTCTTGAAAAGGGAGTTAATGTAGATTTTTAAAAGGGAGGTAATATCAGATTTTGCAGTTGTTCTGTAGAGCTGAGAATGGAAGAAAGATACATGTGTGGAAGGGGAGTGATAGTATCCATGTACCTTTAGAGTTGGATGAGATTTTGAAATGTAAACATTTGAAATATATCTGAAAATTATTTGTAAAATGGTTTTTGACAGGGTTGCTTGACTGGTGAATTAAGAATATTGCAGACATAATATACCTGGATTTGAGCAAGGCCTCTGACGGAGTCCCTTATCTCATACCCTTGTGAGAGGTTGGAAGTTCATTTACTTTTACATTTACACATTTACTCTCTTTATCACCGCAAGGCATTGTGCTAGGCACTGGGGATATAAGGACTAAAACCAAACAATCTCTGCCCTCAGGGGTTTATATTCTATTGAATATAGAGAAAGATATGAGCTGGATCATAGTGATGAAGAAAAAAGAAAACTCCTTTCTGTTGTGATCAGTGTGTCAATGTCATGTCAATACAATGTCAATGTCATGTCATACAAGAAGAATGACCACGCTGTTGGAGTGATGTCACATAGTCAAAGAAGAGACTGGCGGGGTGATCACATAGCTTTTAAACATTCTCAAGAGTATTGAGGCAGTTATTTCTTGTTTAATGGCTACAAGTAAAATGTTACAAATCAGTATAGAATTGTTTATCTTAATGAAGAAAACCCAAAGAACCTTTTGTAGTGTTAACAAGACAGGATATAATATATAATCTCAAGAACCCTCAGATGTTAGACCTTAACAGTTGTATATTTCTAAACAAAATGACATTAGTAGCTTCTTGTTACATTTTCAGAACAAGCAGCTTTTGGTTCCTGTTTATCAGCTCTCTCTCCCTGTCTGTCTTTTCTTTCTCCCTTTTTTCCTCCTGCCCTCCCTCCCTTTCACCTAGCATAAACAAAATAGAGCTTAATTGCTGTTTAAGGCCTTCATTTCTTAGCTTTTAGAAGGATATAAAAGACTAGACCAAAGATTCTCAAATTGGGACCTGTGACCTTGTTTTAAAAACTATTTTGATAAATATATTTCAATATAGTTGGTTTCCTGTCTAGGCCTAAGTATTTCATTTTGTGCCTTTAAAAATGGTTTTTTTTTTCCTGAGAAGTGATCCATAGGTTTGAACAGAATGTCCATCACACACACACACACACACACACACACGCACACAAAGTTAAGAAACCCTGTAATAGACAGATTCAGAGCTGATTAAACACCCCTACCTAAAGCTTCATGATTAATGAGTCAGTGTCAACTTGGATGAATATCCAATAAAGGTCCTTCAGGGACCTTTCCTTCTTAAAACCTCTTCAAGGTTTTTAATCAATAAATTGGTTGAAGGTACAGATAAAATACTCATGAAATTTACTCACCATTCCATTTTCTACCTTTGTGTAATCACTCAAACTATTCTCCTCCACCCCATGTGTGTTATCTACTCCCTTTTCTTGTCTAGCCCTCACAAACCTTATCTTCCTCCCAAGTTCAATTCAGGTACCATCTCCTCCATGAAGCCTCTCTGATTCTCCAGTTGTTAATATTTCTGCAGTCCTCAAAGTACCTTGTGTTTAATTATGTCATATACATTCTATCCCTCCAGTAGAATGTAATCTCCTTGAAGACAGGTACCTTTTGTTTTGTGTTTATATCCTTAGTACCAAAAAACATTGTATTGAACATAACAGGTGTTTAATAAATGTTTACTGAATTAAATCTAAGAACAGCTGAACAGCCTCTTCTTAGCCCTATAAATATCAAACATTTCTTTATAATAGAATTTTTTTAAAAAATCTGACAGACTGGCTATAAACTTGGAAATCAGCAATGCATAAAGAGGCTTGGGGAATATCACTGAGTTCTATGTGCATCTAAAATTCTCTAATCCTTCCCTACTCCCTTCTCTTCAGGTCCCTGTTTTCTCCTAAAGAGAGCAATGGTAACATTAGTGCTCTGGGCAGGTTTGCTAAATAACTCTAAGAATGACTAAATGCTTCTATTTCTTGGTCTGTTCTGATCCTTTGAAAGTGTGCCAGCTGTTTCTTTTCATCTCAGTCACAATTTTCCTCATGGGCATTCTTGTTCCCCTACATTATTGGGAACAGGTGTTACAATAACCAGGAAAAATGTAAGTAAAGTTCACAAAGTTCAGGGGCCTCCAAAACACCCTCTGGGTGGTCTCCCTACAATGTCTTGTAGGATAAAGGTCATGAAAGGCTTCTAAATAAAGGACAGATATGACTTTCTGAACACAAATTATCTTTAATTCACTCCCTAAAAAGAAATCCTCCTTGATCAAACTAGGAAATCTGATGGCTTGAGAAGGATGTAATGAACTTTTTCTGAATGTGCATTTGTATTAATTCAAAATGTATTTCTTTATAGGGTTAGAGGTGATGTTCTTATTCATGATCCAATGGCCAAGCAATGCTACATTCATAAAGAACAAGGGACATGAAAGCTCCATTGTACTCTGCCTTCATCATACCTTCCTCAGACTGCACTTGGAGGACTTTATCCACTTCTGGGTATTATATATCTGGACGGTCATTAACAAACTTGACAGGATCTAAGGCAGATGAACTGAATATTAGTGAGACTGGAAACTATACCACCCACAAAGGTACAGGATTTGTTTAACTTGGGGAAGAGAAGACAAGACATGAATACTGCCTAACTGTGTTTCAAAGTGAAATTCAACTTATTACCTGCCACACCCTCTTCTCCCACCCCCCCACCCCCAGCAGAAATAGGAACAAATAGTTAGAAAGAGACAAATTTCAGCTTGATAGCAGGAAAAAATTCCTAATATTTAGTAGTATCTCCAAAGTAGACTGAGCTGCTTGGAGATATAGTGAGTTTCCCATGAGAGTGACTATGATCACTTGTCAGCTTTGTTGTAGAGGGAATTTCTGTTTGGACCTGATCACCTCTAAGGGTCCTTCCTACTCTGGGATTCTGTGAGTCATGTTTCCCAGAGAAAACAGAAAACCACATTTTTCAGTAACTAATTAGAACCATTCATTTCCAGTCAATGATACTCATGGGCAGAAGAACATATTGAGGGAAATGTTGGTACCTGTTTATAAAAGAATGATCATATTGCAATAGGGGAAGCGAGAGGCACTTGTAAAGGTGTTGAGTCCTGTAGACAGGAAATGAATTGATAAGAAGCAGATTTATTCTTAAAGAATGAATTGCATTATAAAAATTGGTCCTTTGGAATTTGGGTTATGTTTTCCCATAGGAACAATGTTATAAATGGTGGTTAGGTTCCCAGATGAATTATATTTCCCAGCATTAACTTATAATGTAGTTGAAATATTATAGGCATGTGCATGTGTATATACTTGCCATGATAAAAATATCCAAGAAATAATGCTATCGCAATTAATATTTCAGCTACATTTCACTTTTTTCGTGGTGAATGCATGGTATTTTGGCCAAATTAATGGATCAAATAGGCTTTTGTGGGTTAACCTAGAAATAAACCTACCATTTGGAATATTTCATTTATATTGTAGGTTGAATAGGGTTTTTCTGAGTTAGCCTGGGAACAGAACCACCATTTATAATATTGTTTTTCTGGGGAAATGCAACTTATGGATAGAAGGGTATGTGGAAGCACTGGGAACCACACATTTTTCTTCAAAGTTATTTTGTGGGCTTTCCAAAGCTGTAGCTTCTGGGAAATTGAGAGACTAAAGGGAGGAAGGGTACTGAAGAAGCTAAGGGTGATGAGAAAAGTTGGAGTGGAGCTCCAAGAAACTGTTTTGGTGGTGAGATGCATGTGTCAAGACTGGCAGAGGTGATTGTGAAATAAAGTCATTGGGTCCCATTCTATTTCTTCAGCCCTCCCCTTCACCACCCAGAATCCCCAGGCCCTAGCACTGCTTCCAATCACTCCAACCCACCCCAGCCTACGGATGTTATTACAAATGTAAAAGAACAAACTCTGCATAAGTATTAAGGAATGCAGAGTAGGAAAGAGATCACTTTAGGGTGAGGCTAGTCAGGAAGGCACTACAAACCTGTTTGAATCTGAACTGTGGCCATCCAGTCTTTTTCCTGTGATTTACATTAATGCGCAGCATTTCAGATGAATGGTACAGTCAAAGGAAGAGGGTTAAGTTTGTCAACAGCACTGTCCCATACCTCCATTCAATGTCTCCTTCCCTCTGGAAGTCTTTTCTTCTGAAGATTTCCAGGGCCCTTATTCTATTCTCTGGGTATCATTGTAATTCCTCATCCTGGAGTGCCAACTTTAAACCTTGGACCTGTGTCCTCATCACTGGTAAGGTCCACCTCTTCCATAAAGCTTTCCCTGATTACTTTATGTTGGGGTTTGCTGGCTAGACTTTTTTTCTCTTCTCTACTTATTCTATCTCTTTTTAAAACCTGGGACAATTAACTCTTTCATCTTGTATAGTTTCATTTATGATTTCTTGAAATAGAGTTCTGGAAAACCAGGCTTTGATAAAGCCCATTGGGATTCAAACAGAGATACCTGATTATGCCTTAAACCCAAATCACTCTGACTCTCACTAATTGGCCAATAATAGGTTCCAGGCCAAGCCTCACTTGGTCATTGTTTGGGTTTTGATGACTCAGAGCCAATATAAATAGCAAGTGTTTCTATTCTGGCCAATAACCCTGAAGGTCTTCCCCTCCTAGTTTGATTTTTTCCCCCCTCTAAGCAAGCAAACTGAGCCATCTTTGCTTCATTTCTCACCGACCCTTAAATCAGTGTTGCCTCAGACAAAACGAGACCTGGGCAAGACTTTAACTTAAAAAGGCCCACTAAAAAAAAAAAAAGTACATCTCCAGTCATTCTGACCTATGTCTTGCCACTGAACTCAGATGACCTTGGAGGAGAGAGTGAGGTCAAATGACTTCTTAAAAAGTGCATATTTATCAGCAAACTTTTTTTTTTAATTTTTAAAAATTTATTTAGTATTTTGTTTTTTCCCAAATACATGTAAAAACAATTTTTAACATTCATTTTTAAAATTTTGAGTTCCAAATTCTCTTCCTTCCTTGTAATAGTAATGGAATTTGAAGATCGCCTTGTATTGGCAAGGTAACAGGTAATTAGCACTTAGTTCCAAGCTCATGATTGTGTCAAGTATAAAGACCCAGAACTTGTGAATCCCAAGGGGCTGGAACAGGGAGGAGCTAATACCTTATATAAGGAAAAACACAAGCTGGAGAGTCAGAACTTCTTGGAGAAAGCAGTGTGGAGGCTGAAGAGGAGAGGCCCAGGATGGAGAAAGTGATTTTGATTTTGAAAATGGAGCTTATGGGGGCAGCTAGGTGGCACAGTGAATAGAGCACCAGCCCTGGAGTCAGGAGGACCTGAGTTCAAATCTGACCTCAGACACTTTAACACAAAAAACTAGCTGTGTGACCTTGGGCAAATCACTTAACCCCAATTGCCCTACTCTCCCCCCTACAAAAAAAAAAAAGCAAAAACATTTAAAAAAAAAGAAAAGAAAATGGAGTTTATGGTGGTGGAGCTTCTTCTGAGAGCCAGCTGAAACTTCTGCTAAGACTTTCTGAGAACAAGCAGGAACTGATGAAGACTTCTGAGGGCCAGCCAGAGCTGCCAGAGGAAGCATGACTGTGGTGTTGGTACTTTGTCGGTTTTGGGTCTATGCTGATTTCACAGACAGAAAGTGAATTGATGAGGATGCCAGTAATGTGTATGCATGTTATTATTGTGGCTTTGTTAAACCTTGTCTTCCCAGGAACAGAAACTGTGATGTACTTGAAGTGGACTAGACACTGAGCTTCAATATGGAACAGGAACTGCATGGAGAGCTGGACAAGGAACTGGGAGCTGTTTGCCTTTGAATTCAGGTGTCGGTTAGATTCAGGCAGAAGCTGGGATCATGGAAGAGGAACCATGGAAGCTTAGAGCTTGCCTTGAGTCAAGATGAAAAGACCTCTCCTTGGGTATTTCATGCTGACTGATGATATTGTTATTTGTGACCTAGGGGTGGATGCTTTCCACTACCCCTTAAGAGGGTACTTAGTAGTGACTGATGATACTGTAACCTAGGGGTAGAAGACTTTGACCTCAGTACTTTGTGTCAATTAAGGAGGCTTGCCTCCTTAAGGGTGATTGAATTAAGGATTCACTAAATGAAGGATTTACTAAATGAATGTTATCTTTTGTTTAAAACTATGTGACCATTTTGGTGAAAACTATGTGGCCATTTTAGTGATAAGTTGTGACGTTAAAACATTATGAATGCAATATTTTGTTTATTATGAATGTTTTTGTCTTAGTGTGTTACTGAATACATAGTGTTCACTATACCGTGTAATCAGAACCTTGAAATCTGTTCATAGCAGCAGTCCTCTGGAAAGCTGCTTGTGCTTAGCTTTACATTCCTCCCTTCCCCACCCCACATTGAGAAGGCAAGCAATTTGTATCACTTATACATGTGTAGTCATGTAAAACACATTTCCATATTAGTCATATTGTGAAAGAAAATATAGACCAAAAAAAATCACCAAACATCAAGAAAAATAAAGTAAAAAGTTATGCTTTGGTTTGTATTCAGACACCATCAATTCTTTCTCTGGGAATGGCTAGCATTTTTCATCATAAGTCCTTCAGAGTTGTCTTGGATAATTGTATACCTGAAAACAACTAAGTCATTCACAACTAATCATTTTACAATTTTGCTGTTACTTTGTACACAGTACATTTCACTTTGCATCAGCTCATGCAAGTCTTTCCAGGTTTTTCTGATAGCATCCTGCTCATCATTTCTTTTTTTTCTTTCATTTTAAATTTTATTTAATTTTTTCATTATTAAATTATTTACTTTTAGTTTTCAACAATCACTTCCATAAGTTTTAAATTTTCTCCCTCTCCCCTCTCTCCCTAAGATGATTTATAATCTCATAGGGGCTCTACACATACATTCCTATTAAACACATTTTCAAATTAGTCGTGTTACATAGAAGAATTATAACAAATGGGAAAAACCATGAGAAAGGAAAAAAAATAAAACAAAAAAGTAAATAGTTTACTTTATCCTGCATTCTGACTCCATAGTTCTTTCTCTGGATATGATTGTCATTTTCCATCATGTGTTCTTTGGAATTCTTTTAGATCCTTCCATTGCTAAGAAGGACTAAATCTATCCAAATCAATCCTCCCACATTGTGGCTGCTACTTGGTACAATGCCCTCATGGTTCTGCTCCCCTAACTCAACATTAGTTCATAAAAGTCTTTCCAGGTTTTTCTGAAGTCCCCCTATTCATCATTTCTTATAGCACAATAGTATTCCATTATATTCATATACAACAATTTGTTTAACTATTCCCCAATTGATGAACATCCCTTCAATTTCTAGTTCTTGGCCACCAAAAAAAATAGCTACTATAAATATTTTTGTACATGTGGGTCCTTTTTCCATTTTAGTTATCTCTTTGGGATATAGCCCTAGAAGTGGTACTGCTGGGTGAAAGGATAGGCACATTTTTATAGTCCTTTGGGCATAGTTCTAAATTGTTCTCCAAAATGGTTGGATCAGCTCACAGCTCCAACAATGAGTTAGTGTTCCAACATTCCCACATCCTCTCCAACATTTACCATTTTTCTGTTTTGCCATGTTAGGCATTCTGATAGGTGTGATATGGTACCTCAGAGTCGTTTTGATTTGCATTTTTCTAATCAATAATGATTTAGAGCATTTTTTTCATATGACTATAAATAGCTTTAATTTCTTCCTCTGAAAATTGCCTGTTCATATTCTTTGACCATTTTATCAATTGGGGAATGACTTGTATTCTTATGAATTTGACTCAGTTCTCTATATATTTTAGAAATGAGGCACTGAAAATCAGGGGCACTGGTTGTAAAAATTCTTTCCCAGTTTTCTGTTTCCCTCCTAATCTTTGTTGTATTGGCTTTGTTTGTGCAAAAACTTTTCAATTTAATGTAATCAGAATTATCCATTTTGCATTTCATAATGTTCTCTCTCTCTATTATTGGTCATAAATTCCTCCATTCTACATAAATCTGACATATAAACTATTGTTTGCTCCCTTGATTTGTTTATAGTATCAGCCTTTATACTTAGATTGTGTACCCATTTGGACTTTATTCTGGTATACGGTGTCAGATGTTGGGTTGGCCCAGTTTCTGCCATACTATTTTCTGGTTTTCCCAGAAACGTTTGTCAAACAGTGAGTTTTTATCCCAGAACTGCTCTTCATTTCTTATAGTACAAATATTCTATTGCAATCACAATAGCACAATTTATTCAGGTATGCCCCAATTGATGGACATCAGAGACTATTTAGTCCAACCTTCTACTTAAAGTGTGATTTCCCTTCTATAAGTTCCTTGAGAAGTGATTATACAGTCTCTACTTAGAGGCTTACTGACAAGGAACTCAAATCTTCCCAAGACAACGAATGTAATTTTTGACCATGCTAATTGTTACTCCAGGGTGTGTGTTGCCCAGGCAGATTTTTTATGTCCACATGGGTTGTATAAATGAGACTTGTGGGGAGGCATTGATGCATATCTCTGGAATCTTTACCACCAAGGGAAACTGATTCTTGGCTAGAGGGGAGCTATGAGCAGGGACAATGAGTCTGGCTACTCTGTTTTTTGTTTTGTTTTGCTTTTTGGAGGGCAATTGGGGTTAAATGACTTGCCCAAGGTCACATGGCTAGTTTTTGTGTTAAGTGTCTGAGGCTGGATTTGAACTCAGGTGCTCCTGACTCCAGGGCCAGTACTCTATTCACTGTGCCACCTAGCTGCCCCCTACTCTGTTTTTTTAAAGAAAGGGTAGAAGACTAGGATTATATCACCAGTGACCTTTTTTTAGGTTCAAGCCATTTTTCTGGTCTTTATCCCTATCCCTGGTCTCTATAGGGGAAATGATAACCCCAAACTTATAACCACAGGCTTGACTTGTTCCCTTGAAATGCTAGTCACATACACACACACACAGTCACAAATAGTGAATATTGAGTAAACCCATTTGTCTAAGCAGACAGAAGTCAGAAAAGTTCTACAGATTAATGTATAGCAGAAAGTGCATAGAGTGAATGAACTTTCCAAGTGGCAGTGAAATCTCAGCTCAAAAAAGAGGTCTTGATCTAACACCAAAGTCTCTAAGGGAGGCAAGATAGAAATTGGCAACAGGTTGAAGAGCCAGCTTTCCCCTTACATGTCTGCCTTTGAAAGTCTTTTCTCCATAGATTTCTCCCTAAAGAGACTCTGGAACCACGTGTCTGTCTGCCTCTTTGTCTCTGCCTCTGTCTTTCCTGCTCTGTCTCTGTCTCTGTTTGTCTTTCTCCCTCTGTCTTTCTCTTTGTCTTTCTCTGCCTCTGTCTCTCTGTGTCTGTCTTTTTCCCTCTGTCTTTTTCTGGCTGTCTCTTTTTCTCTTTCTGTCTCTGTCTTTCTCTGTCTCTGTCTTTTTCAGCAGGAATGAAGAATGTCTTTTCTGCTGCAAAGCTCTTGTGCCAGCTCTGCCCATCAGGTAGACATACAACCTCTCCACCAATGAGGAGAGTCTTATGCAAATGATCTCTTTAAAATCCAGGTTACATTTGAAAGTTTTTCCTTGTGTTGAGCCACAATCTTCCCCTGTAACTTCCATCTCTTTAGTTCTGGTTCTGTTCTCAGTACCCAAGGAGAATCCATTTACTTCCTCTTCTATATTCCTACTACTTAACCTTTCTGATGTTCAGTTGAAGATCTAAAATGTGGGGCTGACTCCTAAAATCCCCTCATGTTCTAAATTCTATGTTCCTTAGGAAATGTTTAAAGGCAGCTAATGCAGGCCCCAGAGCTGAGACTCTGTGTGAAGGTTGCTGCAAGGGCTCTGACTAGAGCATAGTCTAGGCCTAGAAACAACTTTGAAAAACTTAAGAACTCTGATCAATGCAATGACCAATCATATTTCCAGAGGCCCATTGCTACCAACTTCCTGATAGAGAAGATGGACAGACTCAAGATGCAGAATGAGAAACACATTTTGGACATGGAAAATGTGTGGATTTGCTTTGCCTATATATGCATGTTTTTTTTTAAATAGGGGTTTGTTTTTTTTTTAATGAGGGAGGTGGGGGGAAAGTAAATTTTTGTTAATTGAAAAAAATTTAATTTTTTTTAAAACAAAGAAATGTGGACCCTCCTCTTCTCTCTGTGTCCTTATTAGAAGGTCTCTGCTGCCTAAAGCCCTTAAAAGCAGAGTAGGAACTCTCAGAGATCTTGGCAAATTCTACCCCCAGACTCCCTTTTAGAATCTTCCTGTCATGCTAGTATATGAACTATTAGCATTGTATCCCAACCTGGTGAGTGAATGCAACATTACCCTGTTTGCTCCTGAGTGGCCTTGTCTTCATGTGGGCAGTGCATTTCAGTGGCAGGCTGGGCTGTCTCACTGCAGCCAGTCAAGTCTTCCTGGCTGGGGAAGAGAAAGCATAGAAGAAAGCTCACCTCTTGGCTGCTAGTTCACAAAGCTGTCTCAGATTAGTCAGCAGCAAGGCCTTCTATAGTCCGCTGAGCAGCTTTCTGGAGCAGAGAAGACATCTGTCCCTCCCCCCACCTGTTGCTCCAGGGACATTAAAAGGAAGACCTGATTACAAAGCAGGTGGGTCAAGGCTTTCCTGCTCACTTCTTAAGTAAGTATTATGATCCTCTTGTTTTTATTTGGAACCAGTGGAGACATGGAGGTTTAGCCATCCTCATGATTAAAGAAATAGAACCCCAAAAGTGTGCTTTTGGGAAATAGTTTGCTCAAGTGAAGGCCCCAGCTTGCTCAGCATGAAATGGGAGAAAAGATTACCCGAACACTCCATCTGTGGTCCTTAAGGGGCTCTGGGCTCTGTGCCTGATTGCTGGAACCCAGGAGTCTTACAGTTAAGCAATGAGGAAAACAATTTCACTCTGGCTTTTCTCTTGTTAGAAGGGAAAGCTCTTGGCTGGGACCTGGCTTCAGAGACTGGCTCTTGGGATTCATCCAGGTACAGTGTGTAACATTGCCTGAGCCTGGCTTCCCTTCTTTTCAGATTGTTCAAAGTATTTCCATTCACAACCATAGCTCTGACCTTAGAAGAGCAAAGAAACTTTGAGCTAGCATTTAGCTGGTTTCTCTTGGCTAGAGTTGATGATTGGTTGTGAACTGAACCTTCTACCGGGGTCTCCTGACCCAAGAGCTCATATGTTCTTTTTTAGTTTTCTTAGCCCATATTCTCCTTTGGTTCAATTTTATTTCTTTTCTTTTTTTTTAAGCAATTGGGGTTAACTTGCTCAAGGTTACACAGCCAGTTATTTCTGGGTGTGGTGCTAAGTATCTGAGCCCGGATTTGATCCTAAGTCACCCTCGACTCTGGGGCCAGTGCTCTTACTCACTGCTGCCACCTGGCTGCCCCTAAGCAATTGGGGTTAAGTAACTTGCTCAAGGTTACCCGGCCAGGTGTTTCTGGGTGGGTGCTAAGTGTCTGAGCCTGGACTCATCCCAGGTTATCCTGACTCTAGGGCGGGTGCTCTTACTCGCTGTGCTACCTGGCCGCCCAGATTCAATTTTATTTCTCATGCTGATGTTACATGCAAGGATGAAAATGGCCAGTGGCAGCTGCATTTCATTAACCTACCACGGTTTTCTTATCTTCTTTTCAAAATTTAATTGCCAAGGGCGAGAAAAGCAAGGCTTCCATTATCACAGGAAAGGATCTCTAGGCAAACCCTTTGTGAAGGTCACCAACAAGTTCGGGATTAAGGAGCTCTGCTACAGCTGAAGGTAGCATCGAGGGCTCCACCCATCCATACTCCGTGAGTCAAGAGCGATAGTTAAGCCAGTTAGACGTGGTGGGAGAGGCTGGGATGATCCTCTGCTTCTCTTCAGCTCGAAGGATCAAGGTGTGTGACTCATCCCATCTGTCGTGCAGGGCACCAAATAGCAGAGGGTGCTCTGGGGGTGGCCAACCCAGCCTCCGGTAAGTGTCTCTCCAAGACTGAGAAACCTGGCTGTTCCACCCCATTGGCTCCTCCCTCTCTTTGCATTCTATTGCTTTTTTTTCTAATTAGTTTGGGGGTTAGTGTGGATTACCCAACAAGAACATGACTGAGCCCTACCCTACCATCCTACCGCTCTTTGTTCCTGCTGTAGTGCCTTTAAAATCCTCATGTGAGAACATTTGTCTATAGGTTTTTAACCATATTGTTATAAAAATGGATAAAAACTGGATCAGTAGTAGTGCAGAGGGTCAGGACAACCTGGGTTCAGATCCTGTCTCTAACACAAACTTGGCAAGCTCTAGAGGGAACTCTCCAGGACTATAAACTGCAGAGAAGGTGGCCACCTGAATTGGCAGGTGGAATTTCCTTTCCTTTGAGTTCCCTATACCAGTAAGTTCAAAGGTCAATTCCCAATCCCTACAAATAAACACAAGCAAGTAACAGTCAAAGTACCCAGCAGGTACATTTCCCATCCTAGTCAAGACTCCTCAGTCCTCCAAGTTAATCTCACCAAAGTCAAAGTTCAGTTTCTTCCAACTATTCCCTGGTTCAAATCCCAGATCTTACTATTTATATGACTTTGGTGGAGTCTATTAACCTTTCTGGACTTCAACTGCATTATCTGTAAAATAAAGAGATTGAACTAAAGGCCCCTTCTAGCTCTAAACCTGTGCTATTATGGGCACTTACTACCTAAAGCACTGTGCTAGGAGCTGAAGGGGATGCCACAATGAACAGGATCTCCTCCTTTCTTTCAAGAAGTTTCCAACTGAATAAGTGTATGTACATTGCCCCATCAATATTTCTATTAGGTCTGTATCTCAAAGAGATCAATGAAAAAGGACCCATATGTACAAAAATATTCATAGCAGGTCCTTTTGTGGTGGCAAGAAAATGGAAAATGAGAGGATGCCTGGGGAATGACAAAACAAGTTGTGGCATGTGATTATGATGGAATGTTGTTGTTGTTGAATTGTTTCAGTTGTATGATCAATCCCATTTGGGGTTTTCTTGGCAGAGATGCTGGAGTGGTTTGTCATTTTCTTCTCCAACTCATTGTACAGATGAGGAACTGAGGCAAACAGGGTTAAATGACTTGCCCAGGGTCACACAGCTAATAAGTGTCTGAAGCCACATTGAACTCAGGAAGATGAATTTTCCTGACTTCAGGCCAGGCCCAGCATTCAATCTATTATACCACCTGGCTGCATTGTGATGGAATACTATTGTGCTATGAGAAATTATGAAGGGGATGGTTTCAGAAAAATCTGGGAAGACCTATATGAATTGATGCAAAGTGAAAGTGAGAAGAAAGTACACAACAGCAGTAATATTGTCATGATAATCAGCTGTCAAAAACTTAGCAACTCTGAACGATAGAATGATCCACAACAATTCTAAAGGACTGATGATGAAAAATACTGCAGTTATCCCTTCCACTTCACAGGGGCTAGGGGCACAGTGACCCTGTGATCTGGAAAATCTATGTAAAACTTTGACCTTTCCTTCATACCAGAGAAGAAGTCTGAATTATTATGGTATTAAAAGATAAAATACGTTGATATTATGCAATACTATATATATGTGTTTGTATGCCTTTCTGAGTTATTAAACTTTTTCTGTGTCATCTGTTGGCCTTTACATGTCATCTGCAACTTTTGCAAGCCTCCCACCAAATTTCCACTTAATTTCTTATGCCAACCCATGATACATCAAAAATTGCAGTGGGGAAAGTTGTGATGTGAAAGGAATAACTGTATCCATCTCCAGAGAGGACTGGTGAACTCTGAGTGCAGATTGAGTCAGATTTTTCACTTTCTTTTTCTTGCTTTTTGTTTCCAACATGGTTAATATAGATATAAGTTTTGCGTGACTTTACAAGCAAGATGGGAATTATATTATTCATCTTATCAATTGGTAGGGAAGGGGATACAGGGAGGGAGAGAATTTGGAACTGAAAAAATGAGTGCTAAAAATAAATAGATAAATACACTGCAAAGGAGGATGTGAAAGTGCAAATAATAGATGTATAAACTAAATGTTAGTAAAGTTCTAAGGAAAAAAGAAGAGATTATGGTTGAAGAATCAAGAAAGCATACATGAAGGAGGTGTCACTCAAGATGGTCCTTCAAAGATGAATAAAATTTTAATTGGATTTGTTAGGGCAGTCCATGCATCATCTCAGATGGAAGTATGAGCAAAGGGACAAAGGAAGGAAAGCACAGGACATGTTTGGGGCATGGAAAATAGTCTGATTTGGCTAAGTCATAGGACACCTAGAGATAACAGAGATTGGGGCTAGATTACAGATCTTGAATGCCTAGCTAAATGTTTTGAACTTCATTTGATAACCAATTAAGAGTCATTAAAAGTTTTTTAATCTTTTTTTTTTTTTGGAGTGGGGAAGGTAAGGCAATTGGGGTTAAGTGACTCGCCCAAGGTCACACAGCTAGTAAGTGTGAAGTGTCTAAGGTCAGATTTGTACTCAGGTCCTCCTGACTCCAGGGCTGGTGCTCTATTCACTTCACCACCTAGGTGCCCCTAAGGTTTTTAATAAAGGAATTTAAGCAAAAGGCAACATCTTAAATGAAACTTGTATCCTCTTTCCTCCAAATTTTCTGCAATCCAGTGACACTGACTTTGACACTCCATCTCTGTAGTCCAGGTATCTTCACTGACTGTCCCCATGCCTAGAATGCTCACCCTCCTCTTCTCTATCTCCTGGCTTCCTTCCTGTACCATTTTAAGGTTTACAAAGTACTTTTCCTCACAAGAATGAGTGAAGGAAAAAGCATTTATTATGTACTTATTATGTCTTGGTACTGGTGATGCTAATAGAAAAGTAATATAATCCCTGCACTCAGCATATATAGAAAGTTTCAGATGCAAATCAAAGGGTCCCATGGTTCTTACTGAGCAGTAGCAAAGTAGATGGGAATGCAAATTATTAAACATCATTTCTGCTGATAGAACCATATCAGATTCTGATGCTGAAACTTTTGACAGCACCAAGAACTTTGGTGGTGAGAACCATCTGGGACTTTGGTGACTCTGGCTGCAGCTTCTGAAGAAACAGTTGCCAAGCCTCATCTCCAGAGGTATTGTATGCTAGATTGATGATGGCTTTTGGGGCTGGACTAGAAGCATGACAGGGAATCAGAGAGAGCCTGCTACTCGAAGGACTCTTGGACTTATCTACTCAGCAACGGCAGTTCATCAGCTGTTGGTATTGATGGTAACAAGGAAGGTGGATCCCTTCTCCACAGTAACTGAAGTACAACCGTATGAAGTTGCTAGAAAAGTATTTTTATCCCCATTTTATAAATGATGAAACTGAAGCAGAGTGTCTTATTAAATGATCAGAGCTAAGAATTGAACCCAAGTCTCCTGACACCAAGTTCAGTCCTTTCTCCATTTGTACTATGCTGCCTATCATTTCTCTTGGAAGTCAGCTGCTTGACTTTGATGCTGCCTCTTCAGATTTTTCATACCCACCTCTCCCCCCACAAAATGATGGTCATCCTAAATGGAGCACTTTGTCTTCACCTTTTCTTTGTGTCCATCATGTGCTATATTATACTTATTTGCATCATGTTTCATATTATTTTATACATTTCCCATCTTCCCTAGAATATTATAAGGTTCTTGAGGACGGGAAGGCTGTTTTTCTTTGTATCCTTAATGTCCAACACGTTGTCTCATATGTGTACTCATTCATTCATTTATCTCTCCATCTGTTAATCTGTTTGTCTACCTGTTTGTTTATTGTTTGGGTTAGTTGTTTTTATAGACCTATGATTTAATTGGTATAGTGAATGTTGGATGAGAAAACACTGCAAAGTCATACCTGTTCTTCAACTTATAGCCTCATGAAGTTGTCTGGATACAGTGAGAGGTTAAATGACTTGTCCAGTGTTACACAACCAGTCTGTGACTGAGACCAGACTAAAACCCCAATTCTAAGGCTGGTCATTTGACCAGATGTTCTCTGTCCACTATTCCAGGCTACCTATATTAGGTAAGAATTGGATGAATATTTGCTGAACTGAACTGAACTGAGTTGAAACCACAGCCAATGGAATGAGCTTCTCATTGCAAGGGGAGTTGGGGAAAGCAAAAAAGAGACAGACTTGGCCAACTTCCTATTCAGTCTGGGGTTGCCCTGAGTGGAGGTTGGACTGGAATGCTGCCAACAGAAGTGAGTGGTTGCTACCAAGCAAAGCAGGCCACCACAGAGGAGGAACAGGAGTCCATGGCTCTTTATTCCCCGCTTGGATCCAACCCAGAGTCTGCGTTGAGGTGAAGAAAATGAAGTGACCCAGGGTGTGTTGATTATATTTCTGTCATCCTTCCCTTCTCTCTGTAGATCAACACTTAGGCAGCCCCTACAGCTTCTGTTGCTGCCTTGACCTAGGATGGGATTTGTCAATTGACACCTTGGGCAATTCAAAGCAACTTTGCTAAATAATGATGTTAAATAGAAGCAGGCCCAGCTTGTCTCCCCTAGACCCATAAAGTAGCTGCCTCAGAACTTGCAATGGGACACATTAAGTTCTTTTCCATTTTCCCCCCAGCAGTCTTAGGGTGAGTGTAAAACTGGAAAAAAGGGAGAAAAAGTTCACTGTTTCCAAAATGTCACAATAGAGCTCTTTAAAGGTCAGAAACAAGCTTGTATCTGCTTGCATTGTCCATAGGATCAATGCCCAGGAGTGAGTGGTGGTGAGAGCTTGGAGGAACAGAAAAATAAAGGATGTCCTTCCTGTGCCCCCCAACTCTGTCTGCTCTGAAAAGGACATATAGTACTTAATCAACTCACTCATTAAACTTTTCAGGATGTGAATATTTCTTTTAATTAAAATGGGAGGGATTGTGACTGCTTATCAGAAGTTTGTGGGTCTTCTGTAACAATCCTGATAAAGCTATTAAAGACAGAGAAGCCAGTTTGGCAGAACAACCAGTGCCCAGACTCACATTAGAACAAGTTTTTATTGTCAGAGTACATTCATTCATCCATCTTCTTGACAACCCCAACCACTGACTTTCGTAGGCCTTTCTAAAAGATTTAGAAGGAGGGTAGGCCCTAGGTAAAGCAGGCAAAGTCTGTCTAGAGGGCTAGCTTTCCCTTTCTGTATTTCTTTTTCTCCTCCCTGTGATAACACTTCCCCCCTTTGCCTTTAAAGTATTCAGTTACTCTCTTCTCTATTTTCCTATCTTCTCTCAAATGACTAATTATCAGTCATTTGTCCCTAAATGAAAATTAATCATTAATTTATTAACTCTTCTAGGGGTATTTGAATTTAAATCTGATCTGAGACAGCCAGGTGTAACCCCTTAGATAGAGCGCTAGATCTAGAGTCAGGAAGACCTGAGTTCAAAATGGCCTTAGACACTTACTAACTGGGTGACTCTGGACAATATACTTAACTTCTGTTTACCTCAGTTTCCTTATCTGTAAAATGGAGATCATAATATCACCTACCTCCCCAAAACTTTCATAGACAATTTTTCAGATAAAGGTCTCATTTCTCAAATATATAAAGAACTTTGTCAAACTTGTAAGAATACGAATCATTTCCCAATTGAAAATGGTCAAAGGATACGGACAGGCAGTTTTTCAATGAAGAAATCAAAACTATGCATAGTCATATGAAAAAATGCTCTAAATCATTATTGATTAGAGAAATACAAATTAAAACAACTTTGAGATATAATCGTTCACCTATCAGATTGGCTAAAATAACAGATGCCCTTCACTTGGGGCATCAAGTTGTGGTGTATGATTGTGATGGGATACTGCTATGACATAAGAAGTGGTGAACTGGTTGTTTTTAGAAAAATGTAGAAATACTTGTATGAAATAACAAAAGTGAAATGAGCAGTACCAAGAAAACGCTATACATAGTAACAGAAATACTGTCCTAAGAACAACTTTGGCTAATTCATCTTTAGTATCATGAATACTTAAACCATCTACAAAGGACCTGTGAAGGAAGATGCTATTCACCTCCAGAGAAAGAACTGATAAATAGAGGTATGTATAGTATGTTTAACATATAGAAATATATCTCTATCTCTATATAAAATTTGTGTTTAATTGTAGCCTTCTCTAGGGCAGGATAAGGAGGAAGGAAGAAAAAAAAGTACACAGCAGAAAACAAAAGGAAACTCAAAAGCATAGAAAACCTTTGAAAACAGTGTATAAGTATTCATTACATAGTTTTGTTTTTTTAAGTAAACAGTCTGAGATGTAAATTCATGGCTTTATATTGAATCCTCTATGTTGTACTGTGTACTTGGAAATGTTCTTTTTTTGGGTCTTTTTTTCTTTAAGTTCAAAATGAATAAAAAAGTTAAAAGAAAAAGATGGGATTTTAGATGGGATATGAAGGAAGTCAGGAAAATCAGTGAGTAGAGTTAAGGAAGGAGAGCATTCCACACATGGGGAGAGCAAGAGAAAATAATGGAAGCTGAAAGATGGGGTATCTTGTTCATGTAACAAGCATGAGGCCAATGTCACTGAATCAAAGAGTATGTGGTAGAGAATAAGATGTGAGAAGAATGGAAAGATAAGAGGAAACTAGGTTATAGAGGGTTTTGAATGCCAAACGGAGCATTTTGTATTTGATCCTAGAGACAATAGTGAGCCACAGGAATTTATTGAGTAGGGGAGTGACTGTGGTGGAGCCTGGTAGAGAGGACCGAGGTATAGGCTTTTTACATAATAAGCTGTACTAGTCAGCACAAATAGATTCAGGCAGCTCACAGAACCAGATAATGCCCTCACCAAGCATTGGGTCTTTTTTGTTTTTTTGTTTATTTTTTAGTTTTCAATATTTATATCCACAAGGTTTTGAGTTACAAATTTTCTCCCCATCTTTTCCATACCCCCATCCACCCCAAAATAGCAATCCTACTGAACACCCCCTCCTCCAATCTGCTCTCTCTTATATCCTCCCCCATACCTCCTAACTTTCTAGTAGGACAAGATGGATTTCTATACCCCAGTGCCTGTATATCTTATTTCCCAGTTACATGTAATAATAATAATAATAATAATAATATTTTTTTAACATTTGAATTTAAAACTTTGATTTCCAGATTCTTTCTCTTCTTCCCTTGTCACCCACCCCTACTGAGAAGATAAGCAATTCAATATAGGTTGTACATGTATAGTTATGCAAAATATTTCTATAGTAGATATATTGTGAAAGACTGACTATATTACCCCCCATCCTATCCCACCCCCACTTATTCTATTTTCTACTTTGACCCTGTCCCTTTTCAAAGGTGTGTGCTTCTAACTACCCCCCCATATGCCCTCCCTTCTATCATCCCCCCTCTTATCCCCCTCCCCCCTACTTTCCTGTAGGGTAAGATACCCAATTGAGTGTGTATGGTATTCCCTCCTTAAGCCAAATTCAATGAGAGTAAGGTTGACCCATTCCCTTTTGGCTTCCTGTTCTTCCCCTACATTGTAATAGTTTTCTCTTGCCTCTTGCAGGGGAGAAGGGCCTGGACTGTGCCCTTCCTTTCCAACAGAGTTCCACACTGACCTTTTACTTGCTCTTTGGCATTTATGGGTTGAGGAGTCTGGATACTGCCACAGCTGCTGGTGATTCACTCTCCTGAAGTCGGCTCCAGCCACCACTGGTCAGGGCACCCTGAAGCCAAAACCTAGCAGTCATGTGGAACAGTGCTCTGCTCCCAGCTGTAATGGGAATGCAAATTTGGAAGATCTTCCCTGCCCCTAGGCTAAAATGTACCTGAAGCCTGGGGAGGGAGGCTTGTTTTTCAGTAGATACTTCTTGATTGGCCAGTGAGTCAATAAGGTTGTTACATTCTCTGAGCCAGGAGAAGGCTATATAAGCCCTGATGTGTAGCTTTGTTTTTGGGACTCACTTTGAGAAGTGTTCTGTGATTTGATCTGAATTCTGGGAAGCTGTTGTTGAGAGTCCCCCGGCTTTGAAAAACCCAGAATGTGGAAACCCAGATGTTGACTGGGTATGGATGTAATGGTTGGACAGTTTGGAAATCTGTCTACTTGATGTTTCTGTCTTTATAATTATGCCTGTATACTTTGAGGTTCAGGGTGCTGACCTTTTCTCCTGAACAAGGTAAACGATATATGTCTGACTGATTAAAGTAAGCTTGTTAACCCATTTTGAGTTGCTTTCCTTTAACAAAGCAGATCCAAGAACCTGTGGTAGCTGCAAACCCTGAGGACGCTTGGGGTGCTTGCTGCTACACCAGCCCACTGCAATGGACCCTCCCTGTAGGCCTGCCAGGCTGTCTTAAGCGGGATATTTGTTTCTGTCACTTTGTGGGTTCTGTAGCTCTAAAATTTGTTTAGAGTCATATTTTATAGGTATTTGAGGTGGTTGTTGGGGGAGCTCATGGAATTTCCTGTTTCTATGCCTCCATCTTGGCTCCCCCCCCCAAAGCATTGTTAAGGTGACTAGTCAGGACAGGGGAAATGCCTGAGGTGTAAAAACCCAGAAAGATACGAGGTAAAGCAAGGTACACAACAATTCAGAGCCACAGGTTACTTAGGACTCTGTGCCTATATGGACACTACACAGATGTATGAATGAAATGCCTGTTTTTGTTTCTTTTTCTTGTGTTATCTTCCCCCTTCCCCCTCTTCCCCTCCCCCATTCCAAATTACCTGAAAGACAATTCAGTTCAATTCAACAAGAATGTACAGGATGTTTACTGTATATCAGTATGGTATATAATACAAATGATTACCTACCCTCAGGGAACTTATAGTCTAGTTAGGGATATAAGACACAAACAGAAGAAAGTCATATGATGAAGTTAAAATAGCTTGGAAAAAATGCAGACTGCTTAAATGTGCAGTAAATTTTTAAAGAAAGTGAGGCATCATAATGTAGTGAAAAAAATCTAGCTTTCAAGTCAGAAGATTCAAATACTGGGTCTTTGCTTACTAGTTCTATGACCCTTGGGCAACCACTTAGCATCTCTGGTTCTCAGTTTCCTTGACTATAAAATGAAGGATTAAGTGATCTTTAAGGTCCTTCAAAACTCTAAGTTCTGTAAGTGAGAGATCATTTCAGGTCAAAGAAAGTTTCATGGAGAATAGGACACAAGGGTGGATAAACATAATGTTTTTATGGGACAATGAGGAAACTTCTGTGGCTGGGGTATAAAGTTATGTGTGGGAATAGAGAAAGAGGGAATGTGGTAGTTAAGGTAGCCAGATTATGGAATGTTGTGAAAACAAAACTGTAGGTTTAGAGCTTTAGCCTGTGAGCAGCGATAGGCTATTACCAGGCTAGGAGCAGGGTAGTAACATGATGAAAACAGTATTTGGGAAAGGCTAATTTGGTGGTATTGTGCAGGATGAATTGTGGCTCAGAAAGACTGGAAGCAGGAAGACCAATTAGATGGCTATGGAATGAAAATGGAAGGGACAAAGACAAGATTTGTTTGGAAGGAATAAATGTCAGGAGTTGGCATGGACTTAGACTTGAGGCAGGAAAGAGAAGGAGGGAGAGATTATAGATAATGCCAAAGATTCAAGCTAGGGGTACAAGTGGAATGGTGATGTCACTAACACAAGTAGAGAAAGTTGGAAGCAGAAAAAACTTTGTGACTGCAGATGATATCAATGGCTTTGAATAAGTTTGAAAAGATAAAAGGTGAAAACTCATCTTTATACAGATTTAGACTATAATAGCTTAAAACAGCTCTAAGACTTTTAGAATACCTTGTATAGATAGCATCTTAAGGTGTCTAAAGTACTTATCCATCACATAAGAAATACAAATAGTTACATTCCCATTCCCATTTTATAGATGAAGAAGCTGAGGCTCTGAGAAGTTAAGCAATTTGCCCAGTGTTACACAACTAATAAGGATTGGAACCAGTAGGCAAGTCTGCCTTCCTCTTGACTCCAAGTCTAGTGGTTTTTCCACTGTACCACTTTGCTTCTAGCTTATTAGCAAGACCTCCAAGTACAAATGGTTTACAGAAAACGGAAGATATGGGACAGGGGCTCAGGTAAGTGGTTGTCCTGGAGACGGCAAATGGGAGACATCAATTCCTCAAATATGTGTGCAATGCCTTCTACAAATGAGGCACCAACACACCAGGCTAGATGTTTAGAGATAATAATTGAAGTTAAAAGAAGAGATTGGTCCTCCAAGGCAGAAACAATGGCATGGAGCCAAAGATTGAGCCTTGAGGAATAAATTAGTGAGTGAAAGAAAGACTAGGAACCAGTAAAGGAGATGGAGTGGCTAGTGGAGATAAATGAAGATAGTGTAATATCACAGAAATAAAGGAAGAGTTTCTTTATTTAAAAGTGTTGATTTGTGCTCATTAAAATTTTTTTTCAATGTTTTTATTGGTACTTTCTGTTTCTTATATCACCAGTTATCCCAAATATCCCCACCTCCAGCCATCCCATATTACAAATAGTACTTTTTAGTCATCAAAAAAAAAAGACAACAAAAAGAACTGATAGATACTTTGAAAAAGTCTGAAAATATGTGCAATATGTAACATTTGTGTACCTTTTGCCACAATGAGGGGGTAGGTTGGAAGTATCTTCTCATATTTCTTCTTTCAAGTCCTGTTTTATCTTTATAATTTTGTTGCGTTTATTTTTATTTTTTTGACATACAATTCTTTCCATTTACATTATTATGGTGTATATTGTTTTCTTGACTCCGTTTACTTCACTCTGCATCAGTTCATATAGCTTTTTCCATGCTTCTCTATGTTCATCACACATACTTTTTTTTTTTACAACACAGTAATGTTCCATTACCTTCATGTACCACAATTTGTTTAGCCATTTCTCAATTGATGGGCAACTACTTTGTTTCCAATTCTTAGACATCAGAAAGCCACTATAAAAATTTTGTAGTCTATGGGGATTTTTTCTTATTGTTGCCTTCCTTGGATTCTGCTTGGCTTTAGAAACAAGAAACAGGACCAATGGGAAGGAATCTCAGGGAGGTCATTACCTAGTTCAGGCCCTTATCACTACTTGCTAGATTATTTCATTAACCTCCTAACTTTTCTTCCTGCTTCTAGTCTTTAGGGGTCTTTAGTTCATATTCCGTACAGGTGCCAAAATAATCTTCCTAAACTTTTGTCTGACTGCATTATTCCCTTTCTAAAGAGTCATCAGCAGTTCCCTATTCTAAGATAAAATGCAGACTGCCTGGCCCTCTACAACCTGGTTCCAGGCTATTTTTCCAGACATATTGCATCACTCCCTTTCATGCATTTTATGTTCCAGTCAAATTAACTGTCCTAGCTATTTTAAAATATTTTTTTGCTTTTAGGAGGGGGGAGGCAGGGCAATTGGAGTTAAGTGACTTACCCAAGGTCACACGGCTAGTAAGTGTTAAGCGTCTGAGGCCGGATTTGAACTCAGGTCCTCCTGACTCCAGGGCTGACACTTTATTCACTGTGCCACCTATTCACCTCTGTCCTACCTATTTTTGTCCAAACTCCACATTCCATCTCCACCTCCAAGAATGCCTTTCTTCCTCCCCTAGTTCATGTGCCACCCTACTTAAAGCCCATTTTGATCCCCTTACTAATTAATGCTCTCCCCCCCCCAAATTGTCTTGTGCTTTTCTACATGTTGTATCACCCCAGCAGAATGTAAGTTCCTCGAGGGCAGGGACTGTTTTCAGTTTTGTCTTGACTTCTTAAGCACCTAGCACAATGTCTTGCAAGTAGTAGATTCTTAATAAAATGCTTATTAAATTGATCTGAGGAATATTTAGGAAGAACTTTTTAATAATCCGAATTCTCCAATAGTAGAATGGGCTTTCTCTGTAGGTAATGAGTTACCTGTTACTAGAAGAGGTGAAACAATATAACAGCTTGTCAGAGGTTGGCCTAAGGTTGGCCTAAGAATATCTAAGTAACCTGTCAACTCTAAGATTCTATGACTTTTTTTTTTGCTTTCTGGAGGGGGGGAAGGTAGGACAATTGGGGTTAAGTGACTTGCCCAAGGTCACATGGCTAGTTTTTTGTGTTAAGTGTCTGAGGTCGGATTTTGAACTCAGGTCCTCCTGACTCCAGGGCTGGTGCTCTATTCACTGTGCCACTTAGCCGCCCTGATTCTATGATTCTTAACTTGGACTGGAGACATTCTCACCTATTCAGTCCGATTTCACCTCATTCTGGATTGAGTTTTCCCATGAAACCTTTCCTGATGAGCCCAACCCCACAAAGTTCACTTTCATTTTTGGTGTCTCCTCAGAACTGAAGTTGTTGGTCAATACTACATCATAGTATATTATTCTTTGGTACAATATGATATAGGTTTGCTTTTGCTGATATTAGCTTAATATAAAGTTGTATCATATGTGAGTGCCCAGTCTTCCCCACTGAATTGTGAATACCTCTAGGATAGGGACCATGTCTCCTAAAAAAGACAGACTATTCCAGGAAATGGTGGTGGTAGATTCCCTCTGTATTCCATCCTAATCAGGCCATCTCTAGACAACTGTGTTCCTTTTTAGGTGCCATGTCCAGCCAACAAGAATTTATTAAACTCTTACTATATGCCAGGTACTATGTTAAGTGCCTGGAACAAAAGGAAACACAGGAACAAAAATGAAACTGACCTTGCTCTCAAGTAGCTTACATTCTGTTGGAGAAGACTCCATGAACATAAGTATGTGTGTATGTATATACACATGTATATAGCCCTACATATAAGTATACATATGTGTGCACATACACATTGTATAGATATGTGTGTGTGTATACATAGGGTATATGTGGGTGTGTGTCTATATGCATATATCCATATATGTATGGATGAATTTATGTGTTTAATATATGTATAGGAAATCATCCTTGCCTTCAAGGAGCTTATATTCTAATGGAAAGTTTAAGAAGGATATTATTCAACTGGAGAGCCTCCAAAGAAGGATGACTGGGATATTGAAACACCTGGAGTTCACATAATATGAGGAGAGGCTGAAGGAACTGGAGATGTTTGTGTAAAGCCAAGCACAAGCAGCTTTCCAGAGGACTGCTGCTGTGAACAGTTTGAAAGTTCTGATTAAGCAAAAGATAACTATGTGACCACTTTGGTGAAAACTATTTGGCCACTTTAGGGATAAGTTGTTATACCATAACATTGTGAATGCTGTACTTTGATTTTCTGTGAATGCTGTGTCTTAGATTGTTATTGAATAAATAGAGAGTTCACTATACTGTGTAATCAGAACTTGTAAACTGAGAACTGAGAAGACCTGAGAAGAGAATTGAGCAGGACTAAGAAATGAGAAGAGAGGAGAACTGCAAGGAAACATGACTGTGGTACTGATACTTTGTCTGTTTTGATTTTACTTTGTCAGGTTTGTCTGCTGATAGAGGATATTGCTGTTGTTACAGAATCCCTGGGACCTTACTGCTTGTTCAGAAGCCCTGAAAGATAATTTTCTTGTTGTGAGGGTCTCACTGACATTTTCAGAGGTCCTGGGACTATACTGATGGTTTGTTTTGATTCCTCAGACTTGTTGTTGGGTCCATGTTGATTTTATAGGCAGAAAGTGAATTGATGAGAATTCTGGCAAGTGCATGAATGTTTTGGTGGCTTTGTTAAGCTTTGTCTTCCCAGAAACAGAAACTGTGAAGGACTTGAGGTGGACCAGACACTGTGAGCTTCACCATGGAAGATGAACCATGGAAGCTGGGAGCATGCCTCGAGTCAAGATAAAAAAAAAACCTCTCCTTGGTATTTAAGGCAAACTGAGATCATAATTCACTGTCACCTAGGGGAGGAGAATTTTGACCTCTACATTTAGATGATTGAGTTAAGGACTTCTCCAATTAAGAAGAAAGAAGACTTTTTGATTAAGACAGTGTGACCTAGGGGTGGAGAACTTTGACCTTTGTACTTTGTGATTGAATTAAGGACTTACTAAATGATTGATTTCCACCTCTTCCTCCTCATTCTGTTCATACTCCCTCCATCACAACCATTCACACATATTCAAACATATTCTTCCTCATAGTCCTGAAAAATAAATTTGTTTAGAGTTTAGTGAAAATATATGTAAGTAGACAAAACAGTTATGTTATATCTGATAATGCCACAGAATGAGATATGAATATCCAGTTTGGAACTTTCAGAATTAGAAGGTCTGTTACCAATGCATTGAGAAAGCTAGATGGTACAGTGAATAGAGTGCTGGTGCTGGAGTCAGGAAGACTTGAGTCCAAATCCAGCTTCAGACATTTATTAGCTGTGCCTCTGGTTTAAGTCACCTCACCTCTGACTCAGTTTCCTGATGGTAAAATGGAGACAATAATAGCACCCAGCTCCCAGGATTGTTATGAGGATCCAATGAGATAAAAATTGTAAATGCTTAGTGCATAGTAAATGCTATATAATGCTTATTCCCTCCCTTTTCCTTCGACTTAAGAAAAAAAAGTAATGTGTTTTTCAGTTCAAAGAAAGTGGGAGAAAAAATCCAATCGTCTCCTAGCTCCCTCAAAGCACAGATGTTCAAAATAAGTTGCTGTGATATTCCTGAAACACTGGGCTTATATTCATTACCATCTGTGCTCCTGACCCTTCTTTTCTCTCTTTCTTGTTTCTATTTAGATGGAAACCTCAGCTTTCCACAACCTGAATGGTAATTCACTGGCATCTATCCTGTGCTCACAACCTAGATCTCTTTTCTGATGGATGAAAACAGTAGCAGGTTTGAAAACCATCAAAGCCAGGACAGACCATAATAAAATTTTACAGTATTGCTTCTGTAGCTCAAAAACAGGTTGGTGTGCTAACTAACTGTTTACCCCAGAATACTTATGAAGAAATTGTTATTTAATGAACCTTAAAGCTGTCACCAGCTTTTTTTTTTCACCAAAAGAAAACATTAAGAAGTTATACATTTTCTTTTTTTTCTTTTTTAAATTTTTAATTTCTTTGTTTCCTTTTAGTTTACAGGATTCAATTCCGCAATTCCTTGAGTTTCAAGAAGTTCTACATTTTCAAAATGAACAAAAGATTCTTTTCTCTTTTTTGTATTATTGTTTAGAACTGTTACTTTCAAAAGCAGATGTATTTACAGTTTATGAGTCAGAATCTCATCCTAGGAAAGTCTCAGGTACCCTCCAGAGAGTTTTCCAAGCCAAAACTTGTTCTAGCCCCTGGCTTTCCTACTATTCCCCCTGGATGAAAAGTCTATGGTTTAGATGCCCATAATGTCAAATTTACTAGAGGTCCTTGAGGCAGCAAGATCATTTCCTGCTGTTATTTATGAGATCTGCTTGTTGGGCTTAAGAACTTTCTTTTCCTTTTTTTTTAAAAAAATAAAATTTTATTGTTATCTTTTGTATTTAACATTACCTCAATTTTCCCCACTATCTCTCCCCTTCCCTCCTCCCTAAGATCCATCTCCTAAAACAAAGAATTCATTTTCTAGAAGAAAAAAAACCCCAGGAATGAGATGAGAATGAACTCAGTAAAACTTCTCAATACAGATAAAAAGTCTAAAAAGTTATTCTGTATTCCTCACCCATGGACTTCCCACCTCTACAAAGGAGTGAATGGGGTGGGGATCTCCTTCCTGGGGCTTGCTCTTTGTAATTCTGCATTCACTTTCAGTTTGCTTATGATTGTGGTCCTCTTCAAAAGATTTATTTTTTCCAGGTTGCTAGGATTGATGATTTCCCAATATGTGCAAGTGGGCATTCTGTGAAGTTTTGTTTTGTTTTGTTTTGAAATAGTAACTGGGGACAGGGGCCTCAAAGTCCAAGGCATTGATCAAATCCTGGCTGAGCTCAGTTCTCCTTCTGACCACTAGATAGGGCCAGTAAGCCTTTATATACTAGATATCCAGGAGGCTTGGCTAGATTGCCCCAGAGCCGGAATGAACAAAAAGCATCCTTCCCTTTTTCATTTCAAGAAAGGTTTTAATTGCTTGTAACTAAAAACCTGAAACTGCTTCACCTGCCTCTTCTTAGCACCGCTGAAATCTTTCCTGTGTTCGATCTATCTCTATGTTGTGTAGCCAAGAAAATAAAATATGTGCGATTGCGCCAATATAGGGGATAAAGGCAGAGTAATGGCCTCACTACCTCTGACGTATATGGGAGGTTTGGACCTGAGCCAGTTATTTACCCTCTCAGTGCTTCCAGGCAATTCCCCAAGATTGGTGGATGTAGAGAAACGGCCTAACTTCATTGGTGGATGGAATTTTCATACTGGGAGTTTTTTTTTTTTTTAAGTCTTAAAATAGCCACAAGATCAATTTTAATTATTATAGGTGATATGACTCTGGGGAGGAGGGTGAGCTTTTGTCCCTTGTTCTTGCTCTTCTTGCCTGGAATGCGAATCCTTCCTGTTCTTCCCTCTTATTTCTTGTATACAAATTCAACACATCCTATAGGGTCTGACTGATTTCACCTCATCCATAAAGTCTCCCTCAACTAATCTAGCCCATTCTAATCTCCCTTCTCTAAAGTTTTACTGTGCTTATAATTAATTATATTATCTGGTTGTTGGGTTTGTTTGGTTTTTAGGTAATCTGGATTAAGTGATTTAAGGTCACACAGCTAGTAAGGGTCTGAGGCTGGATTTGAATTTAGATCTTCTTGACTTATCCATTGCACCATCTAGCTGCCCCATATTATTTGTTTTTAATTGTGTCAAGTACATGTGTCATTGGGGCAGCTAGGTAGCACAGTAGATAGAACAGTGGGCTCAGAGTCAGAAAAACCTAAGTTCAAATCCAGTCTCAGACTCTTCCTAACTGTGGGATCCTGGGCAAGTCACTTAATCCTGTTTGCCTCAATTTCCTCATCTGTAAAATGAGCCAGAGAAAGAAATGGCAGACCACTCCAGTATCTCTGCCATGTCACTTGCTTAGAGATTCATTCATTATTTCTTTAGGTGAAGAAATTACATCTCTGAGAGTCCCCTGTTAAAGGAGAACTAGCCCTGGAAATACATTGTATATATAGTAAATGGCTAACAACCATTAACACCTTAGCATAAATTAGTTTATTCAGTAGATTGGTCAATAATCTAGCAAGGTTTTGCAAGCAAATCTTAGAGAGATGCAGGATTCTTGGCTCAGCAAGAAGGTCAATGAAATTCAGTTTTATGCTGATAGTAACAATCCAAAGTGTTTTTATGATGCCCTGTAGACTCTTTAGGGGGCAAAGACTTATGGTGCATCTCAACTACTCAGCACCGATGGAACCACTTTGATTAATGATAAGGACATGATCTCAGAAAGCTGGGCTGAAGACTTCCATAGCATTCTCAACATGTCATCATTAATCAATGCTGAAGCCACTGACTATATACCTCAGATTGAAGTTGAATCTATCTCTAGCTGAACTTCCAACTAAAGAACAGGTTTTTAACACCATTAAATTCCTCTTATGTCTCCAAGTGCCTGATACTGATCATATTCCAGCTGATATTTACAAGACAGAGAGTCCACTGCTCATACAAAAGCTGATAGAAAATTCCCAGTTGTATAGCAAGAGGAGGTAATCCCCGGGAGTTCAAGGATGCCTCCTTTGTCCATCTCTGTCAAGGAAAGGGAAATTAGGTTGTCCTGTGACATTTACAGGACAAGATCTCTCTCTCAGTCATTGCTGGCAGGATTCTTACCAGAGTCCTCCTTAATCAGCTGATCCTTCTCCTGGAATCTTTCTGAGAGCCAGCAAGGCTTCAGAAGGGCTGATAAATGGTCAATGTGGTGTCCAAGGCCTGACAACTCCAAGAGAAATGCCAGGGGCAGGACATAGGTCTCCACATAATGTTCATCTGATACCATCAGTCGTGAGGGCTTGTGAAGATCATGGCAAAGTCTGGCTGCCCAGAGAAGTTCATCAATATATTACGTCTGTTTCACAATGGCATGCTTGCATGAGTTCTGGATAACAGATGATGCCGGTCACCAATGGAGAGAAATAGGGCTGTGTGCTTGCGCCATGCTTTTCTGCATGATGTTTTTGGTGGTGTTGTCAGCTGCCTTCAACAAGTACAAAAACAGCATCAAGGTCAGCTACTGCACTGACAGTAAATTTATGACAGTAAATTATTTAACTCAAAAAGGCCACAAACCAAACTCACTAAAGTGAGAGGAGAATTGGTACACAACTTTTTGTTTGAAGATGATTGTGTACTCAGTGCAGCCTCTGAGACTGAGATGCAGCAGAGTATGGATTGATTCTGTCTTGTGCTAATTTTGACCTGACAATAAACACCAAGAAAGGTGGTTCTCTAAACCAGCACCACACCATCCATATGTGATACTATTAATTACAGCAAATGGAGACATTTTGAATGCTGCGGATAAATTCACTTACCTTGGTAGTGTGCTTTCCAGGGATGCATACATTGACAAAGAGGTTGACATGTGCATTGCCAGATATAGCTCAGTGTTTGGGAGGCTTTGAAGAAAAATATGGGAGAAAAGAGATATTAGACTGACCACCAAACTGAAGGTCTATAGAACCATTGTGTTGACCTCATTGTTGTATACTCATAACATCTGGACAATATACCGTCATACCAAGAAATTGAATCACTTACATTTAAATTGTTTTAAGAAGATTCTGAAGATCACCTGACAAGATAAGGCACCAGACACTGAAGTCCTTTCTTGACGTGAACTAACCAAACCCTCAAACTCTACTTCAGAGAGTACAACTGCAATGGGCTGGCTGCGTTACTTAAATGCCAAAGGCACATTTGCCTAAAAGACATTTTTATGGAGAACTCACATAAGGCAAGCTCTCACATGGAGGTCAGAAGAATCAATATACTCCCAAGGTCTCTAAAAACTTTGGAATCAATTGGGAGACCTAGGAGATACTGGCACAGGACACCCACCATGGCAACCTGCATCAAAGAAGGTACTGTGCTCTTTGAGCAAAGCAGAACTGTAGTAGCTCAAAAGAAACATGAGATGCACAAATTTAGAGCTATCTGCACTCCAAATGTTCACATGGACTCTTTGTGTCTGACCTGTGGTAGAGCCTTCTGAGTTGATACGGGTCTTATCAGCCACAGTTAGACGCATTGTACCTTGACCTCCATATAGTGATGTTATTCTGGTCCTCTTTGAGCATGAAGGACAACAACCAGTCTAGCAAGGTTGTATGGGGATGGGATTCAGGACTATGATGAGGAAAAAGGAAAAGTCATAACCATCGGGCACTCACTGCCTAGAGAATGCTGACTCTGGTGGGCACATATTTCCTGACATATGGTTCCCTGGGGGAAGCAGGTGGATAGCTTAGGGCAGGTGGGTGGGTACTTAAGCAGGAGAGGAAAGATGCTAAAAAGGGAAGGAGGAGGCTTCTTAATCTACTTGCTTTAGAATTGGAGGCTTCTCTGACTCCACTGTATTAGAAAGCACTGGAATCAGAGAGCAAGGTTTTAAAATTTTTTTTTAAATTTCTTTTTCTTTCAAACAAAAATCTATTTTTTTCTTCCTCCCACCTTTCCCAGTCCCTTATGGGATGGATGGGAAAGAAAGAAATATAAAACCCTTATAACCCTTGTAAATATACATAGTCAAATCAGACAGCTAATATTTGGTAAAACACTATGTGCACTGTACCAAGTCCTCAGAATATAAAGGAAAGCCAAAACAAAAACAATCCAATTCCTGATCTTAAGAAATTCACAATTTATGGGGCGGCTAGGTGGCACAGTGAGTAGAGCACTGACCCTGGAGTCAGGAGGACCTGAGTTCAAATCCAGCCTCAGACACTTGACACAAAAACTAACTGTGTGACCTTGGGCAAAGTCACTTAACCCCAGTTGCCCTCCAAAAAAGGCAAAAAAAAAAAAAAAAAATACAAAATTAAATGCAGGAAAAAACACAAAAAAAAAAAAAAAAAAACCCAACCCCAAAAACAAAACCCAAAACCTATGTACAAACAAGATATGTAAAGGATAAATTGGGAATCATCTCAGATGGAAGACACTAAGATTAAGCAGACCTGAGAAAGGTTTCTTGCTTGCCCACTCTCCTTAAATAGAGGTGCTGGGAAGAGCCCTGTGAGAAAAGGGAAGGGCCCCATGGTTTTAGGGTACTTCTGAAGTGTGGATTCTAGGATTGTACTGATCTTCCAGAATGAAAAGGTTTCTAGGGCATATTGGGAAAGTGTAGAGAAGTCCAGCCAGGTAAGGACTGAATAATTCAGTATAGCAATAAAATCACAAATTTAAAAAAAAATGACTCTTCATTTTTTTTTGCATGCACCCTTGATACATGATGCCGCATGCTATTTGTTACATGTGATTAATGATCTAAGTATACAGTGTGTGCTTTGCTTTGTAATTTGTATTTTAGAGTTTTGCATATGACTCATGGGTCTACTTTCCTGCAGGTAATCGTAAAATGGATAATATATATTATGTTTCTGCATATGTGCTGGCTATTCAGGGAGATTACTTGCATCTATGTCATTCATATACCAATCCATGTCTGTTTATGTCCCTACAAACTACGTCTATGCATCTGGTGTGACTTACCAGGACTACAAAGCACAGATTTGAGGGCTGGGAGGAACCTCAATGGTCACCTAGGCCAACCACACACAAAAGAATTCCAGTATAACATATGTGACAAGAAGCCATCTATCCCTCCTTGAACGCCCCCACTGGGGAGGCACCTACTACTCAGGGCAACTTGATCTGCTTTTGAATAGCTCTGATTGTTAGGAAATTTTCCTGACATTAGCCTGTGTTGCCTCTTCTCAGCTTTTATATGATGATTCTGTTTCTGTTCTCTGGGCTCAAAAAGGACAAAGCTAATCCTTATTCCATGTGACAATCCTGTAAATACATAGAACCCAACCATCATGTTCCTGCTGAGCCTTCTTTTCTCCAGGTTAAATGTGCTAGATCCTTGCGCCTATCCTCAAATGCCATGAACTCAAAGACCTTCACTATCCTGGTTGCCTTCTGGACACTCTCCAACCAATCAGTGTGCTTCTTAAATCATGGTATCCAGTACTGAATAGAGTTTGCTCCAGATGAGCTATGACAAGGGCAGAGTATACTATGATTATCACCTCCCTATTGCTGGAAAAAATGTTCTTTTTAACCCAGTCCAAGATTGCATTTGTTTTTTGGCTCCCATGTCATACTGCTGAGTCATTGAATTTGCAACCACTAAGACCTTCAGATCCTTTTCAGAACAATGGATGTCTCTTTATGCTTCCCAGTTTTACAGTTGTGAAGTTGATTTTTGCATGGAAGTGTAAGACATTACATTTATTCCTATTGAATTTTCTCTTTAGTTTCAACCCAGTTCTCTAGCCTGTCAAGATACTTTTGGATCCTGACTCTGTCATCCAGTGTGTTAGCTATCACATCCTGTACATGGATGCTATCTGAAAATTTCATAAGACTTACCAATGTTGGCAGCTTCACAGGAGAAACAGCAAGCAGAAGTGTCAGAGGAAGAGAGACTTCCAGCTGGGACACAGTCCTAGAAGCATAGATTGCCTTGGCCGTGCATGTTCCCCATGCATATGTCTTTTCCACCAGTGTTTCTTATTGGTGTATTTTGGGATAGCTGGTCAGTCAATAAATATTTATTAAGCATTTACTATGTGCCTGGCCTTATACTGAGCCCTGGAAATGCAAAGAAAGGCAAAGGACAGTCCCTGCTCTCAAAGAGCTCACAATCTAATGGGGAAATCAACAAGGAAACAAATCTGTACGAATAAGTTGTACATGATAGATAGGAAATATTTATACATAAATACAAGTTTTCATATATATAACTATATGATATATGGAATATATCATATAGTTATACATAACATAAATTGGAATATGAAAAGGAAGAAATAGCGATATAAATAGGAACTAGAAGAAAGGTACTAGAAATAAGAGGGATTGAGAAAAGTTTACTATAGAAGGTGGGATTTCAGCTGGAACTTGAAGGAAGCCAGGAAGGAGAGATGAGAAGGGAGAACATTCTAGGTATGGGGGACAGTCCAGGACAGTTGGTGAAAATGCCTTTAGTTGGGAGATGAGATTCTTGTTTGAGGAATAGCAAGGAAGTCAGTATCCCTGGATCAAAGGGTACATGGGGAATGGGGAGATATATAATATGTAAGACTATTGGAAAGATGGAGGAAGTGACTCTAGGTTATAAAGGGTCTTAATGGCAAACATAGGATTTTAAATTTGATCCTGGAAGTGATTAGGAGCCACTGGATTCAAGTGGGAGAAGCGGGAGGAAGGAAGCAATATGGCTTGACCTGTGCCTTAGGAAAATCACTTTGACAGCTGAATGAAGAATGGACTGGATTTGTGGCAGGTAGACCCACTTGCAACAGCAGTTTATTCCAATAGTCCCAAATAAGAGGCAAGAAGGATTGGTAACATATCAACATAAAAGGGTGGTAAAAGGGGGTGTATGTGAGAGATGTTATACAAGTAAAATTGACATGTATTGGCAACAGATTGGGTATAAGGGTGGGGTGAGAGGAAATGAGGAGTCTAAAATGATGCCAAAATTGAAGCCTGGGGAACTGGAAGAATGGTAGCACCCTCAATGGTAATAAGGATGTTTAGAAGGGAGCAGCATTTTGGAGGGAAAATAATGAATTCAGTTTTGAATGTACAGCATTTGAGATATCTACAGGGCATTTAACTTGAAATATCTGAGAGAAATTTGGAGATGTAAGATTGGAGGTCAGCAAGGATGTTGGGAGTGTATAAATAAATTTGAGAAAATCCATGGGAGTTGATGAGATCACCAAGTGAAATAGTATAGTGGGAGAAGCAAAAAGGGGCCAATTCAGAACCCTATGGGACACCCATGAATATTGGGTTGTGACCTGAAGGAAGAAAGCAAAGTGGTCTAAGAAAGAGTGGTCAGATATGTGGGAGGAGAACCAGGAGAGTTGCCTCCTGAAAACATAGACACAAGAGAAAGAAGATCAGAAGCTGCAGAGAGGGCAAGAAGGATAAAGTTTAAGAAAAGAATTTGGCAGTTAAGAGATCATTGGTAATTTTGAAGAGAACAGTTTCTGTTGAATGATGTTAGACTGTAAAGAGTTAAGAAGAGAGTTGTTCCTCCTTTCTTTTTGAAGAGGACCAGTGACATCAAGGGTAATGTCTTCACTTGTACCTCGATTGGACTTAAATGAAACAGAGCTGATTACTCTTCCAGAGTAATCAAAGTCCAGTGGCAGGATAAAAGTCAAGATGACTGGTGATGGCCTACAGTGTGGTGGATAAATCTTGGCATCTCCAGTGTGTGACTAAGCTCTAACTGTTCCAAAGTGCCTGTTTCCGCTGCTTTCATGGTCATTGGAACAAATTGTTCTCATCCACCCCTTCCACCGGAGAAAGTCTTCATGTGCTTGGAGTAGACATCCATCCCCCAAACTCATGGAGAGGTTTGAGGCCTGTTGGTTACTCTCAACCAAGTTTAGCCCATCTATCAAAATGGTTTTACCAAAGTATGGCCACTGTGCACGCTACAGCCTCTTGGAATCACAGGAGAGGAAGTGGAGGCAACCTTCTCAAGGAGTTTAGCCATACAAGGGAGGAGAGATGTGGGACAATAGCAGGGATAGATGGATCATGAGAGAGACATGGGCATGTTTGTAGGCAATACAGAAGAAACCAGCAGATGGGGAAAGATTGCCAATAAATGATAGAGTGGTGATGATTAAGGGGGCAATGTGGTGGAGGAGATGAGATAGAATGAGATCACTTGTGCATGTAGAAGGATTTGCCTTGGCAGGGAGTAGGGTCACCTCTATGTGTAAGAAAGGAGTAAAGAAGGAGATAGTGGCAGAAGGCATCTGAGAGATATGAGATGAGGGAAAAAAGGGGAGATTTTGGTAAATAGTCCCAATTTTTTTCTTCTGTAGAATATGGAAGATTAGAGGTCATGGTGTACATTTTTGTGTGTGAGGGGTCAAATTTTGCATACCGTTTATGGTGATATATTGTTAGCTAATTTTTTTTCTTTGAACTTCTGTGTTCTCTGGTTGGTCTGGTAAAAGAAAAATTCATGGAAGCTTGAGTTGTGGTTATGAGTAGATAATGACCTAAAGCATGCCTTGAATCTTGATTTTTTTTTTCCCCTGAAAGGCCCACAATTGAGGGGAGGAGGTCTGTGCTACATATTGGTTTAAGAACCTTGTTTAGTGACCAACAAGTGTACATATTATCTGGAGGAAAGGAATCATATCAATCTGACATTCTCACTGTAAATGAAAATTTACAACAGAGGAAATTTGTAATCAAGTAGAAGGATAATTTATAGGTTACCTTTGAAGAGACAAATAAAGGAACTGACATAGTTGGTTTTATCATGCATGCAAAAGCCACAAGAAATATCACTTCATGGGATTCTTGTTTATTTTTTATCAAAGTCCATGGCAAGAATTTTTGAGGTAAGGGTATGGGGTAAAGCATCTTTTGAATTTTTTCCCTTTTCAGACTTCGAATGGTTCCTTTTGTAAATAAGAGAGAAAAAGATGTGTGAATGTGTCCCTTTCAGTCTTTAAGTGGCTACATTTACAAATAAGACTTAAGAGGTGAAAAAGTAGAGATGTTGAGTAATTATTAGGCAAAATGGCCTGACATATCCTACAAAGATGCAAATTGGGGAAACATATTGAATTGTAGCCATAGGAGATGAGAATTCTTGATTCTTGATGGGTCTTATTGATATCTTTAAGGGTTATGGGATTTAAAGATCTCCCATGCCCCATGGACGTGCTGACATAGCAGAGCAAGAGAAAGTGAAAAGCCGAGCTAACGGTCCTGTGGTTGGCAGTTGGCGGCGGTTGCCTTTTTTTTTTTTTTGAGTTAGGACCCCTGCTGAGCACCGCCAGGGGCCGGAGCTGCTGGGAGCAGGACTTTCTGCTAAGGACTCCTGCTGAGGACTGCCAGGGGCCGGAGCTGCTGGGAGCGTGCTTCCAGGACGCTGGGTGGTTGCTGTGAGTGGGGAGAGGAGGACCTTTGCCTGAGGTAGCCTGTTCTGTTTTAAAGGCTTGAAAATGTGGGTGCTTTCTACTTTATCTACCTGTGCCAATATCATAACTACTCTGATGGCTTTCACTTTCTGGTTTTGGGACTCAGTCTTTTGGTATCTTAATAAATTTTCTAGTTTATTTCCCCATATGGTAAGCATGATGTATTTTGTGATGGATAATTATATCAGCATATTTGTAATCTCTATAGGCATTGTGAATATGGCATTGCTGATACAATATCAAATAGGAATCTTAATGATTTTTGTAGATTTATTTTGAATAGCTATTCATCATCTCAATTAGTTTCCCCAGTGAATCTCTTGGGTTTTACATAAGTACATCATTAAGTCATCTGAAAAGTCATCTGTTTCCTCTTTGCCAATGTTTATACTTTTGATTTTGTTCTTTTATTGATATAGCTAGCAATTCTAGAAATATATCAAATAACAATGGAGGAAAGAATTTTTTTTTAAAGTAATGATAGGGAAAGAGGAGCATCCTTACTTTATCCTTTTTTGTACTGGGAAAGCTTCTAGTATTTCTTAATTGCAAATAGCCTTAGACTTTGGCTTTAGTGCTATGCTTTTGATCATATTAAAGGACCTCTCAACACCTATGCATTTTAAGTTTTGATGTGTTTTTTTTTTTTAACACTGAGTACAGTATTTTTTCAAAGGCTTTTTTTCTGCATCTATTGAAATAACCATGTGGTTTGTGCTATATTTATTCTTCATGTGATTAATTATGATATTGTTTTACTAATATTTAACCATCCTTGCATCTGCATCTCTGCTATGAATCCAACTTGATTATAATGAAGTATTTTCTGGATGTTTCTATATTCTCTTTGTAATGATTTTATTTAAAATTTTACATTAATATTCATTAGTGAGATTAGTCTATAGTTCTCTTTGTCTGCTTTGTTTCTCAGTTGTTTCATATTAGGCCTATATTGTCTCATAAAAAGTAATTTGATAGAGTGCCCTTTATCTCCATTTTAGAGAATAATTTTTGTACCATAGATAATTGTTTTTTTTTTATTTTGATTTTACATGCATTTATAACCTGTGCCCTCCCAAATTAAAAACATTTATTTTAAAACTTTCATAATATATAAACACACACTCATACATTTTGCAGCAAAATAAGTTTCTTCAGGGGACAGCTAGGTGACACAGTGAATAGAGGACCAACCCTGGAGTCAGGAGGACCTGAGTTCAAATCTGACCTCAGACACTTAACACAAAAACTAGCTGTGTGACCTTAGGCAAATCACTTAACCCCAATTGCCCTCCAAAAAGCAAAACAAAAATAAAATAAAATAATAAATTTCTTCATTGATCATACCAAAGGTGTGTGGATGGATGGATGGATAGATAAATAGATATAAATACATATTTATAAAATCTCTCTTTCTCTTTTCTCCTTCCTTTCTTTCAAATCTCTCTAGTAGGAGGTAAATGGTACATTTTATCAGTCTTCTGGACTTGTCATTGCACTGATCAGAGTATTAAAGTCTTTCAAAGTTGTTTCTCTATAATACTGTTATTGTATAAATTGTTCTTCAATTTCTGCTCACTTTGCTCTGCATTCGTTCATAAGGGTCTACCCAGTCTCCTCTGAAATTGTCTATTTCATAATTTCTTGTGGACAATAATTTATTAAATTAGCACAACAGCAATTTGTTTAGCCGTTTCCCAACAGGAGGACATCCCCTTAATTTCCTTTTTTTTCCACCATGAAAAGAGCTTCTATAAATATTTTCTTATATACTTTCTCCCTTTCCTCTATCCTTGACCTCTTTAAGGTAACTGTCTAGTAGTGGTATATGATGGGGTACCTGGGGTCTAGGTCGGACCAACTTGTGGAGCCAGTCTGTGAAGTTGTAATTTGTCCTTTCCCGCCCTTGAGATCTGCCCCTTCCCCCTATCCCACATTCCATCTAGGCAACACCCTTCGACCCCTTTGGTTCTTACTTAATCTCTTCATTTCTCCTCTGGCCTGGCCCACACCCCCCCCTTTTGCCCTTGCCGTCTATCTCCTTAATGACCTGGCCCAAATCTTATCTAAACTATCTAGGCACTAAAGTCACATGCTCCTCTTGGTCAGCTCTGACCTTTGTCTATGCATTGAGGCCCCTCCTGTCAGGTCAGCCCTGATAATGGCAGCCCTACCCTTTAAAAGTAAAAGTATGTACCCCTCTCACTCGCAGGTCCCCTAAAGGACTCTTGCCCGCTGTAATGGCATATTAATAAACTTTTTCAACTCTAACTCCAAGCAAGGCTGAGCTGAATTCTTTCCAGATGCCCTGTTGAATCTATTGGGATCCCCCCCCCCCCCCCCCCATCAGTATAGAGGAGTCAAAGGGTATTCGTAGTTTACTAACTTTCAGGTTATAGTTCCAACTTTCCAAAATGGCTGGACCATAGTATCTGTTTTCTAATGGCCCCTCCAATACTTATCACTTTCCTCATTTTTCATCTTTGCCAGTCTGATAGATGTAAATGGGGCAGATAACATGTACAAATATAAGAATATTTAAAAATTTGTATATTATTATACATTTTGTATATTTTATATATTCACGGGGAAAAACGTATCAGCGATAGAGGGATTAGGAAAGATTTCATGTAGAAAATGACAAGAGTTTTGAATTCTAAAAGTCCTGAGTTTTGAATTGTAACAGAGTTTTGGAGATAGAGGTGAGGAAGGAGTGCATTCCATAGGCACACAGGATGAAGTACTGCTCATGAGAAACAGCAGAATGGCCAGTTTGATAGGATTATAATGTACACAAAATGGAGCAATATTTAACAAGACTATAAAGGTAGTTTGGAGCTAGGTTGTGAAGTTCTTTCTTCAGAAATCAAGTAGATGAGTGTCTATTTGACTAGGAGGCAGTATGGAATAGTAGATAGAGTACTGGACTTTAAGTCAGAAAGATCTAAGTTTGAGTCCTGCCTCAAATAATTATGTAGCCTTGGGCAAGTCACTAACACTCTCTGGGCCTCAATTTCCTCATCTATAAAATGAAGAGGTTGGATCTGATGTACTTTAAGACCCCTTCTAGTTCTTGCCCTATGAACCGATGGTCCAAAAGACAACAGGGAACTGTTGGAGTTTCTTGAATAGGAAAGTGATATGTACTTTAGGAAATACTTTACCATCTGGGTGAAATGGAGCAGGGAGAGTCTTAGGTCAAGGAGACCAGATAGATGGCTATTGTGCCAAGATGGCTGTACCACCCAGCTCCCACACCACTGCTCCAAGAAAACCTGTAACATCAAGTCAGACAGAATAACAATCAAGAAAGCCAGTGGAAAATGGTAGTAATTGACTTCTTCCACTTTATACCATCCCCATGAGCCATCCATAAGCCCAAAGGCAATAGGAAAGGGAGCTGACCACAAAGCTCCAGTGATGTAGGCAAACAATCGAAATCTTCCATCACAATCAGCAATAGACCAGAGATACTTAGAGGTTTGGAAGCAACAATAGCAGAAGGCTTCCTCATGATCAACAAAATCAGGAAGCCCCAACATGGTCAAAGAAACCAGAGAAGTAGTTCAAGTACCAAAGAACTGCAGACAGGAGCACCCAAGACCTGGGAACTTCTTACAGTCCTGAGAAGGAGATCTCAGAATACAATATTCCAAAAGACAAAAGATAAAGGCTTACCACCAAGATTAATTTATCTTGAAAGGCTGGGTGTCATCCTATAGGAGAAAAGATTAAATGGAATTTAAGACTCTCAAATATTTCTGATGAAAAGACCAGGGCTGAGTAACTTTGAAACACAAGAACCAAGAGAAAGCTAGTAAAGTAATATTATTTGAGTAACTGGGGGGTACTATATGATGTAGTGCTAACATTCTAATAGGGAGAGAAGGAACAAGAACCTTAATCTCTTGAAAGGGAGTTAAATAAGGAAAACAGAGAGCTTTCCCAGGACAAAAAAGGATAAAGTGAGGACGCTCCTCTTTCCCTATCATTACTTTAAAAAAAATTCTTTCCTCCATTGTTATTTGATATATTTCTAGAATTGCTAGCTATATCAATAACAGAACAAAATTTACAAAAGCCCTAACACAGAATTCTCCTCCACCTTCCTTCTGACCCTTTTCTTCCATTGGTGGGAAGTCAGGTGCACAATCTAAGCACAGCAATCTACCTCAAGTACCAGAACAAGGAAACAGTAGACCACCCAATGTACATTTGAGAAAGCTCTTCTGTCCTTATTTGGCATATCTTATGCTGAGGGGTCACTGAGGAGAGGGGTGACGCCCTACTGCTCTGACTTTTGAGTCCTTGTAAATCATGTGATTTCTGGTGAAGGGGAACTCAGGGCCTGTTTCCCACAAAAAGCTTTATTAGATTTTAGAGTATAGTCTGAGAAGTTTTCACCTCTCTCACTCAATCCCTCCTCTTATATCTTTGCTTCCTGAAAACTTCTCACACTTGCTGATAAGGCCCTTCTACAATCTCATCTTCCTCAGTTTCTAGACCCTCAGGGCAAGGCCTGTCCTTCTGGTCAATTGGGGCCCACCCTTGTCTTTTTAACACTATCAATTGTACAGTCCCCTCAGTTGTCCCTTCTAGCCTTATCATTTTGGACATAGTGCTCCGGACTCTTCCAGTAATCAATTGTATCATTCAGGGGAGGCATATTGGAAGTAGGGTGATGCTACTTATGGCTATCAGTAAAAACCAAAGGGCCTGTTTCCACCAACTTTCCCCAAACCAAGACCACAATGAGGTGTCAAAGGAAAACTTCCAGGTCTGGATGGGCACATGAGCCAATTTTCAAATATTTTGGGTAATATCTTTTACCAACTGCCCATTATCATTTATCTTCATACATCAGTTAGAGAGATTTAGCTTTCCACATACTCCCCCTTCTGCTGCTAAGAGATAATCTAGAACTAACCTATGTTGGAGGACTATTTCTTGAGTTTGGGTGGCCTCATTAGCCAGGAGGTCTATAGCCCATGCTGTTTGATTGGTAATGATTTCCACTACTGCCTGTAACCTAATTAATCTGTTAAGTATATAGATGGGTATCCTGCACCCCCAGCTCCCATCTTGTGCCCAAGTGGCTGGCCCACATGTCTGAATTCTTTTGGGGGGGCCAAGTGTCACCCCAGCCATTGGTATCACTCGTGTCAGTCAGGGTAGTATCAAGACTTGTACCTTTCTTTGTCTTCCTCAAATCATCATACAGCCTTATATCCAACTGACCTCCATCCTGGTCTGGTAGGAAGAAAAACTTTGGCCTGACCAGTCCTATATAGCAAATGCCAGCCAAGTTGAAAGGTAGGTGAGTGTAAGCAGTTAGCCCACAAATCCAGTAATGACCTCTTAAAGCAGGCTGTTCCCCTGAATATATGATCAGTTCATTTTCCTTAAAAGGCAAATAGATGGGTGGTTCTTCATTTCCTAAAGGTCCAGATAAATAACTAACACTACTATTTTTAAACCAGGAACACTTGCATAACCCAGACCCTTTTGTCACCCTCCCTTCTCAGGCTCATAAACTGCATTTTCAACCACACAGTACAATTTATAGGTTTGTTCAGCCTTTCAGCATTGACTAATTCCAATCGGGCTCCCATTCCCTGCTGCTTCAGGCAATAGTCCCCTTGTTTTTCTCACTCACTAATGTCTCTCTGCTAATCTCCAGAAAGCAGTCTCATTGTGGCTTAAAGAGATGTTACTTAAAAGCCACTCAGGTCTCAAAGGTACTGGGCCCCAGGGCCATTGCTCAAGTTGTGGTCCCCCACAAATCCAATAATTCCCCACATTAAAGACCTAGGCTACTGCTCCTACTAGCTGTTCAAAATTGTTTTCAGTATTCTCTTTGAATATCTAGGGAATGGGGGCTAGCTGAACAAAGGGTACACTGACCAGGAGCAGAGTTAAGGTAAATCCCATGGTATTACACTCTTGTTATAGATAAAAGATTATGCAAAAGGGGTAGAGATACAAACAAGGATTCCAACCACTAGTATAGTTATAAGCAGAAAAGGAGTTACTATAGGTAAGGGTTCAGGGCTCTTGAGCTCAGCCTGTAGGCGGTAGCCTTCACCAAAGACACAATTTCAGTTCCCCTGAATCTTCCAAATCAGTAGTTCATTCAGCAGGAGGATTCACGGGTCCCTTTACCCGAGTATGGTGTGTCCACCCACCTTCTTTAGTCCAGACTTCCATATCTGAAGTCAACAGAATCTGGAAATGTCCTTCCCAAGACAGGTAAGCTTTTCTTCTTTCCACCCCTGGATCAATACCCAATCCCCAGGCTGGTATGGATGCACCAGGAACCCCAGTGGCGGAGTTTGAGCGATCAAGCTTTTGTTCTGTAAAGCATGGAGATGTTTTACCAAAGCATGTACATAATTTCTAAGAAATTTGTCTTTGCATTCCTATATAGGATCCCAGTCTTTTTTTTTTTTTCATTCCCCCCAGGATATGGATGTCCATACAGAAGTTTATAAGGAGATAGTCCAATGTCTCTCCTAGGCTTAGTTCTAATCCTGACAAGGGCTAGCAGGAGGCACTCCACCATCCCATATCTAGGAATGTTTTGCTCAAGCAGGATTCGGCTAACTCCCTGTGCAGTTGCCTATGGCATGGGAAATGCCTCTACCCAAGAGCATAGGTGATCTACTATGACCAGCAAGTATTTTAGGCAGCCTACTGGAGGCAGTTTTGTAAAATCTGCCTGTATACTCTGGAGTGGCCTAATTCCCAGGGGCCTTACCCCAGCCAGAGCCTGGCACTGGGAGAACTTATTTGTCCTTTGACAAATGAAGCAGCCATCCACCAATTGCCATGCTAAGGTATATAGGCCTGGAGACATGAACCAGGTCAAAACTGCGTCACACATGTTCTGGACATCCCAGTGACTACCCTGCTGTAAATGTTGCAGTACCTGCCTCATACTTGCTTTGGTCAAGACCTCTCGAACATCAGGGAGGAACCAGTGTCCACGTTTATCCTCTTGTGCCCCAAGAATTTGGGCCTTCTGTTTCTCTTCCTGAGAAAAGGAGGGGGAGGGAAGACTGGGAGGAAACGAAGGGATCAAGACCAACATAGGATCTTCCTGCTCTGATCCTTCCTCTCTGGCTCCCTTAGCTTCATCTGCAAAGCAGCTTCCACTGGCCTCAAAGGATTGTCCCAACTGATGGCCATTAACATGTATAATAGCAATGGTTTCGGGCAATAACAGGTTTTCCAAACTTTGCTTAATAAAATAGTATGGGCCAGTTCCTCTCCTCTGCTATTGATCATTCCCTGTTCTTCCCATCTCTTCCCAAATACTTGTGCCACTCTCCAAGCATATTTTGAATCTGTATAAATGTTCCCTTCCCTTCTTTCCAGTAACTTTAGGGCCTAACTTAGCGTGTGAAGTTCACAGGTCTGGGCAGACCAGGGTTTAGGTATTCTCCCTGCCTCAATCAGAGATCCTCTATCTCCATCCATAGCATACCCATTTTTCCATTTCCCTTCAACCACTCTAGAGGAACTGATGGGGTACCTGGGGTCTAGGTCGGACCAACTTGTGGAGCCAGTCTGTGAAGTTGTGATTTGTCCTTTCCCGCCCTTGAGTTCTGCCCCTTCCCCCTATCCCACATTCCATCTAGGCAACACCCTTCGACCCCTTTGGTTCTTACTTAATCTCTTGATTCCTTCCCAGGCCTGGTCCACACCCTCCTTTATCCTTGCCTTTTGTCTCCTTAATGACCTGGCCCAAATCTTATCTAAACTGTCTATTCACTTGCTCCTCTTGGTCAGCTCTGACCTTTGTCTATGCATTGAGGCCCCTCCAGTCAGGTTAGCCCTGACAATGGCAGCCCTACCCTTTAAAGGTAAACCCATGTACCCCTCTCACTCGCAGGTCCCCTAAAGGACTCTTGCCCGCTTCTCTTGGAAGTGTAACAATAAACTTCTACAACTCTCACTCCAATTAAGCCTGAGACCTTGAATTCTTTCCAGACGATATTTCAGGTTTTCTGGTCTTGGATAAGATCAGAATATCTGCTGAACCTTTTGGGATCCCGTTTACCCCCCATCAGAACCATCTATGAATAGATTTATCCCTCCTGGGACAGGGGATTCTTGGAGATCTTCCCATAACTTGGTTTGGAGATCACTTATGTCTAGGCAGTAATGTTCAGACCCTGAACTTGATTCCATGCTAGCAATGAGGAAAGAGGTGGGGTTCAGGTTATTATCTTAGGCTAATACCAAATCATCCTTTTCCAGTAAAATAGTCTCAAATTCAAGATCTGGGAGTCAGTGAGCTACCTGCCTGCTTTCTGATTGAGAATCACCCTCACCTGGTGTAGAACACTCACTATAAGGCTCCCCACAAAGATCAGCTTCCGACTCTCCTCAACTCGGGTGGCAGTGGCAGCCACAGCCTGAATACAAGTGGGCCATCCCTGGGCAACAGGGTCTAGAATCTTGGAGAGGAAGGCTACTGGTCTTCTCCACCCTCCTCTTATTTGTGCCAGTACCCCAAAGGCTACTCCCTTTTCTACATTTACAAAAAGATGGAAGGGCTTCTCCAGGGAAGGGAGAACCAGTACTGGAGGGGAAGTCAGGAGCTTTTTTAACTGAGCAAAGCTCTTTCTACTGTTCTCATTCCACACTATATGGTCAGGTTTCTCATCCAATAGATGTTGATAGAGAGGTTTGGTCAGGATGGCATAGGAGTCAATCCAGTTCCTACAGTATCCCACCAATCCCTAGAATTTCATAAGTTCCCGTTTTGTTTTGGGGAGTGGAGTCTGGAGGATTCCTGCCACTCTTCAATTTTCTGTAACTTTTTATTAATATCTGGCCAAGCATTAGTAACAAAATATAGCTTTAACCGTGCTTGGGCCATAGGATCACCTTAATTTAGACCAGAGAATTTTCTGATATTTTCTTTCAATCTATCAAGAAAGGCAGATGGGGCCTCATCTTTCTCCTGCTTTATTTCCTGTACTTTGTTTAAATTGTGGTTCTTAGGCATTGCATTCTGAATTCCATGGACCACCATGTTTCTAAGACCTTGTAGGTACCCTCTATATATGGGGTAATTGTGATCCTAGTTGGGGTCTCAGAGAGGAAATTTTTTTCTCCCCTCTTGGACCCCCCCTTGAACCATAGGCTGGGATTCATCCCAAGCCTGCATAGCAGCCTGCCTAACTTGTCCCCTCTCTTCCCCAGTAAATAATATATCCAAGATTGATAATAATTCCCCCCAAATATACAAATTGGGTCCTAAAAACTGATTAACCTGATCAGTGACCCCTGAGGGGTCCTCAATTAACTGCTTCATTTCTTTCTTAAAAGTTCCAATTTCAGCACTACTTCAGGGGACATTCACATAACCTATCCCCCTGGGCCAGTGGGACTTCCTGAAGAGGGAAAGCTTGAGCACTTCTGCAATCCCAGAGAGAGAAAAACTTTCTTGATCTTTCATTAACTGTTTCAATTCCATTCGGAGAGGTGTGCCTAGCCCAGCCAAGTCAATTAAGTCCTCACCCCTTTCAGAGGTTGTGGAGGGCAGGGAAGGAGGAGTGGAGGCTGGGCCAGGAAATCCCAATGGTGGAGGAATGTAAGGTTGGGGTAGAGAAAGAAGGGGGTCCCAGGGATGGGGCCTTTGTTCTTCTGATTTCCCTTTGGACTCCTCCCTCTTCTCCTGTTTTAGAGCAAATTGTCCTACCCAAAGGGCATATTCACTTTCCTCCAGGTTAAAAGGCTCCTTAGCATTCATACAGAAATTTAGTTGTTGGTACACCTGGGTCTTCAGAGGAGTCACGTTTTGTCCAAAATACAGCCTCCTCTGGGTGGGATGCTGGCCCAAATAAGGCTACAGTATTTTATAATCTTCCCTTTTGTCTTTTTTTCTTGTATTTTTGGTAAATCATGCAAATTAGTGAGTATCTCCAAGAGGATTATCCTCTGGAATGTTGGGAAGGTATTTTGGATGGGCTCTTTTAGATTGCTCTTCCCCCATAGTTTTAATCTTATCAGGATCTATCAGGCCTATCTAACTCTTTCCCAGGCAGGAGAAATCTTACAGACTTGAACCTTGTAGACTGTCTCCCACGCCTGGATCACCCAGGGACTTGCTTACCTTGGGTCTGTGTACACAAACTTTCGTGATCCCTGCTAGCTAGAACCCGGAATTTCTGCTTCCTACTGGGTTCCTCTCTTTAGGTCACTACCTGATTGGAGTCAGATCTCACAGACCAGTTCCATGGACCCCTGAGAAACCTCAGTTGGCGCCTGGTCCTTGTTAAGGGTCTGTGATACCCTCTCACAAAAGGGTGAATTCCGGCAAGCCCCCAAAACTGTATGCAACAGAGATCCTTACCCAAATAATACACAGAGGCTTCTCAAGGTAGGAAGCAGAAAAGAATGATTTATTACAATCTCAAGAAAGGGCAACTTCACCTTCTGACAAATAGGGAGGAGAAGCAAATTACAAAAGGAAATGGTGAAGTTATAATGCCCTAACACAGAATTCTCCTCTACCTTCCTTCTGACCCTTTTCTTCCATTGGCTGGAAGTCAGGTGCACAATCTAAGCACAGCAATCTACCTCAAGTACCAGAACAAGGAAACAGTAGACCACCCAATGTACATTTAAGAAAGCTCTTCTGTCCTTATTTGGCATATCTTATGCTGAGGGGTCACTCCCTACTGCTCTGACTTTTGAGTCCTTGTAAATCATATGATTTCTGGTGAAGGGGAACTCGGGCCCGTTTCCTACAAAAAGTCTTACTAGATTTTAGAGTATAGTCTGAGAAGTTTTCACCTCTCTCCCTCAAAACTGAGGCAAAAAGAGGTGAAGTACCTTCCCCACATCACACAGCTAGTAAGTGTCTGAGGCTATATTTGAAATCAGGTTTCCCTGACTCCAGGCCCAATGCGCTCTCCACTGTGCCACTTAGCTGTCCCACATACTATTTCCCAAACTGTATTGTAAGCTCCTTGGGGGCAGGGTTCTTGTGTTTTATTGCTCTGCATTCTCCACAGAGCCTAGAACAGGGTATTACCAGTAGTTCTATAAATATTTGCCAACTGACTAATTTTGAAGAGAGATTATAGACTGTACTATATGGGTCCCTATTCTCTTAGGGTCATAGTCATTACTGCTGTTTCTGGCCAACTATATCAAAGTCCCTGGTGTTAATCCCAACCTAGGCCAGTTGGAGAGCATGAAAATCAATCTCTAGGGAATACCAGGGGAAAAAATACTCCAAATTGCTTGTCCTTCCCTTGATGGATCTGGAGTGTCACCTTTGTGTGCTAATGTAGCACCTGGGCCCTCCCGATGTTGAATACTCTGAAGTCTTTGGACACAGAACTCAAGGAATGATTGTCTACTTCAAGCTACATCTCACAAGTTCTCATTTCTACTGAATCTGCCTTCCTCCTGTTATAAACGAAAATCTGTGTGCTCTGTCTAGGGAATAAAACACTCTTGTTGAGGATCCAGGAAGTTTCGTGGCCTTTATTTTACATTTATTCTGTAATGAATAAATGGGTAGCCTCCTAGAAGAAGACTCCAAAGAATCAGACAAAGGCAAGCCCTATTTGTGCTGTTTCATTTAACTTTTGCGCCATTCCTCCCTTCAGAGCTGGGATTAACTCCAGCTCTTCTGGGTTACAACTCTCCCAACCTGCCCATTAAGCATGTGTGTTAATGAAGTCAGTGACCATCCCCCAACTGGTCCAAGCCAGCCTAGCTCAGGCCCCTCTTTACAGGTTTATGCCTTCCTGCATGTAAACAGCCATTGTTCCTATAGAATCTGTGGAAACCAAACTGCCAGCATTTCTCACAGTTTTCCTGGAAAGACGATAGTGCTGGGAGTCATTTTGTCCCTGAGATCATGTGGGCCATGCAGTTTGGGCTGCCGGAAGCCATGTGTCCTAGAAAGGGGAACCAGAAGTGATTTCATCCCTGGGATCTCATGGGGTGCCCAGCTAGGCCTACTAGAAACTATGAGTCCCAGAAAGGGAGAAGGAGGGAACTTCACCCCTTGGGGCTGTTCAAGTGGCAATGTCCATCAGATGGTGTCCCTCTCAGGCGATTGTGTGAGAAGAGACTTGTGGACCTTGAGGGAACAATTGATTGTTATTATTTTCTTTTGGGTCTTGTATCTGTACTCACAAAGGCGACTGCCCCTTTTAATTTGTCAATGCATCGATCTTACTTAAAGGGGAGGTGGGAGTCAGGGTTACAGGGTTCCCATTTATGTAGTAAACAAGTTCATAAGGTGTGTAGCAAGCTGAACCTATCAAACTGTTGCATAGAGATAAGAGCTGATGTTGAAACAGTTTGAGGAAGAGGTAGCTTAAAAGGTGTGGAAAACAAATTTCTGTTAAATAGAAAATGGGGGAAATTGTGAGAAATGCTGGCAGTTTGGTTTCCACAGTTTCTATAGGAACAATGGCTGTTTACATGCAGGAAGGCATAAACCTGTAAAGAGGGGCCTGAGCTAGGCTGGCTCGGACCAGTTGGGGGATGGTCATTGACTTTTCATTAACACACATGCTTAATGGGCAGGTTGGGAGAGTTATAACCCAGAAGAGCTGGAGTCAATCGCAGCTCTGAAGGGAGGAATGGCGCAAAAGTTAAATGAAACAGCATAAATATGGCTTGCCTTTGTCTCATTCTTTGTAGTCTCTTGCAGGAGGCTACCCATTTATTCATTACAGAATAAATGTAAAATAAAGTCCATGAAACTTCCTGGATCCTCAACAAAAGTGTTTTATTCCCTAGACAGAGCACACAGATTTTCATTTATAACACTCCCGACATGTTAGAATGAGTCATATGACTTCCTATTTAAGAAAAATTCATTTACTTAAAATGGAATACAAAGTAAAGTCTCTGATCACCCATTTCCTAAAGCTGCCACTTCCCCACCCACTTCTATGTGATCTCAGCTCCTAAATGTCCTTTCTGGGGGTTTTCTGCCACCTCCCTAACATTGGAAGCAGTTGACATGAAGTCATCTTGATTTTAGAGATATGCTTATGGCAAGGTGTTGCAGCCATATTGGCTATGTTGGGAATCCCAGCACAACACTCTAGGCTAATGACACTCAGAAGAAGGCTATCAGCATGCCATCCAAGTAGCATTGTAGAGAGCAGCATTTCTTCTCGCCAAACAGGATGTTAGGATCAGGTCCCAATCACCACTTCTTCTCCATCTCCCTCTTGTCTGTTGTCCAGATTTAAGTCCACATCTCATCCCACTTGGAGATTACTATCCTCTTTTCAAACTGAGCAAGTTCAAATCTTCTGAGCTCTACACAGGCTTCTAGGAGATATAGTTTCCAAAGATACTATGGGGCAGAGGCCTCATTTACTCCATTACTTATAATAAAGATGGTATGCAAGTATATCTACACTATCAAATAACAACATCTCAGAATAATGTAATACAACCAAAGACAACATAGACTTGTGATAAAATTGATCCAGAAACAGCAGGCATATTTGCCATTTATTTACTTGGTATTTGGTATATCATTTAGGTTTCAACATGGAGATTGAAGGTTATAGTTAAAAACAGTTAAAAGAACTTAACTTTTAAAAAGCAAAGCCCAAACTCAAGGGATATATGGAGCCCATTAGTTAAATCATCAAGATGAATAGCTGATTGTTTCAAATGAGTACAGTTAGGACTTTCCGAGATTGTGCCCACATCTTTCCTTTTGCAATAAGAAGGCTGCCAGTTCTCTGACACAAGGAGGTGCTGGTGCCAAAGGCAATTAATACACAGTGTTATGGTTACTGCTGTGATTGTTCTTGCCTGTGAACATAAAAGATACACAAAGATTTTCAAGGTCAAGGATCCCTCTTTCTAGACTTCCTTTTTTGCTTTTCTCTGTTCTCCATCTTAGCCTCCAAAAAGCTTAAAATTCACTTTCCTGTAACTACAAGTGTTGTCAAATGTGGATATTTGTCATGGGTTGAGATGCAATGTTTTTTAACCTGGCCTTATTTTTTCACTTCTGTCTGCCCCCCCAGGGCCATCTGTGATCTCCTCTGTGATAAGGGAATAGGTGGGCTAGGGAGTGAGCTTGCTTAACAAAGCAGAAAGGGCACAGGAGGACTCAGAACCTTGCGCAGTTAGAGCTTCTGCCTTACTTACAAATTGGAGGAGTATTGGCACAGAGATTCTGCGGGTATCCCATCTACCCAGCTCTGGGAGGCATTTGCCCCCTTCTGTCAGGAGGCCTTCTTTGATCTGGCTCTGATTCTTTGACTCCTTCCAGCTGATTTCCCAGCATCCTTGGCTGCATTGACCCTTTGCTTGCAGTAAACTCTTCCTTAGATTTGATTGAAGCCTGTTATGTACTTCAATATAAGCTTCTTTAATTGCTACTCTCTGTCAAACCCTTCAGCTATTTGAGCACATTTGCCAAGTCAATTCTTTGCTTTCTCATCAGGCTTAATTGTCCAAATTCATTAGCTTTTACACTATTTGGCCTCTTATTTTCATTCTCCCCACCTTCCACCCCCACCCCCTAATTGCCTTTCTAAAGGATAGGTCCAAATGATGACAGAACACTATTAATGTGTCCTGGGAGAGGACCAGGGAGGCAACAAGGTGACACAGTGGATAGAGCCCAGGGCCTGGAGTCAGGAAGACCTGAAAATCCACCATCAGACACTAGCTAGATGACCCTGGGAAAGTCTCCTAACTTCAATCTGCCTGTTTCCTCAACTGTAAAATGGGGATCATCTCACCAGCTTCCCAAAATTGTTGTGAGAATCAAATGAGATCAACATAAATGAGAGAACACTTGAAAAGTGCTGAATGGTGGTTGGCACATTTTGTTCTTCAGTCGTTTCAGTTGCGTCTATTTCTTCACGACCTCATTTGGGTCAAAGATACTGGACTGGTTTGCAAATTTCCTTCTCCAGCTTATTTTACAGATGAGGAAACTGAGGCAAACAGGGTTAAGTGACTTGCTCAGGGTCACACAGCTAGTGTCTGAGGCCAGATTTGAACTCAGGAAGATGAGCCTTAGTCTTGTAGCTGCCCAGCTGGCATATAGTAGGTGCTTAATAGATACTTGTTTCTTTCTTTCCTTTAGTGCAAGATGGAGGAAAGGGCTCCAGACTTGGCAAAGGAAGACCTGTTTTCAAGTCCCAAATCTGATGCTAGGTCACTGTTCTCTCTTAGTTCTCCTCCTATGCATTTGATTTCTTTTGTCTCCTTTTCTATCTAGCCATGATGATGACAACTGGCATTTCTATAATTGTAATTATATTTATTTACATAAATGTAATTTCTATAAATGGTGATGTAAGGTTTGCAAAGTGCTTTTATCTTGTCTGATTATCTTATTTGACCCTCACACCAGACTTGTGACATGGGTGCCATTATTATTCCCATTTCACAGATGAAGTTAAATTGAAATTAAATGATATCCCTAAGGTTAAAGACTTAGTGTTTGAGGCAGGATTTAGCTTCAGGTTTTCTGACTCCAAGTCCAGACCTACAGTCTCTTGTGCCACATTCTCCTCAGGGTCCCTTCTAACTGTGGGCGTAATCAAGGCTCTATCCTGGACCTTCTTCTTTCTCTCTGCTCTTTCAGTGACCTCATCAGTGCCCGTGTGTTTATCCTCTAGGCAAATATCTCCTCGACCTATATACTCAGCCCTAACTCTAATTCACATTTCAAACTCAATGTATCTTGGACATCTCAAACTCTATATTTTCAAAACAGAAAAAAATGCTCTTTCACCCCCTTTTCCTTGCTCACTTATTGTGTACTTGATACTTCTCATGAGTAAACTATAAATTCTTTAAGATCAAGGACCATTTCTGTTTTTGTCATATCCCCACTGTCTAGTGCGACAATGACCAGGATACAGTAGGGGCTTAATAAATGCTTGTTGAACTGATTCAAAGCTATAACATGAGGGAGTTGAACTCAATGGTTGCCAAAGTCCTTTCCAGCTCAAATGTTCTGAGTTTGAAGCCACATTAGGGGAGTAGGAACAGAGTCAGGCCAGAAGCCAGGGATCCTGATTCTCAGGCCAATCCTCTTCACTACACCACAGGCTGCCTCTCTCTACATAAAGATCCACATTTAAACAGGGACCTTTAAAGGTCTGGGGTTTACAGTAATTCTGAAAACAAAGAAGAGAATACTACAGATTATAGGCCCTATGCCAAGCCAAAAGGAAGAGATACTTCTGAGAAATTGGAGAGTTGGGGTGTTAACCCTTCCTTCAAATTACTCCCTGTAGGGAACCACCTGCTATGATGATATACTGCCCAACAGATGACTGTGCCAGCCAGGACCATGCCCCTCTTTGCAGTGTTCACAGCTTGAGAGGAGTAGAGACACATGGTACAGAACAGCCCCACTGAATCAGTCTGACTGTGGAGTTGGAAAGCTTGGATGCTTCATATAACAGGACAAATAAGGAATAACCTGGTGTGTGGTGTCAGATAGATAAATACAAAGCATGCCTACAGAAACCAAGCAGGTAGGAGGGATTAGGGGAAAAAAAAGACAAGCATCTCTAACACCCAAGAAGTGTCACCCTCCTCCATACAGACTGTCTTCTCTCTCTTCCGTGAGGTATCCCAATCATAAGTAGGCCTGTTAACAACAGTATGCTATAGTCAAAAGAATCGTAGTGACAGAACTGGGTTTGGATTCTGCTTCCACTACTCACTATGCAATCTTGAGTGATTCACTTAACTTTTCTGGTACTCGATTTTCTCAGCTGTTAGACTGAAACAAAGAGTCTCGAAGGTTCCTTCCAGCTCTGAAGCCCAGGATTCTGTAGCTTGTTGCAGATTAATGAGAAATATTTGGAAATTTGAATTTCCCCTTGTTGTTTCAGGTAGCCTACTGCTTGTACGTATTAGAATGAGATCTGCCGGGGCACTAGGTTGTCAGGTCATTAACACTGTTGCAAAATACTTTGCAAATATTATCTCATTTGATCCTCACAACAACCCTGAGAGGTGGGCACAATTATCATCTCCATTTTACAGTTGAAGAAACTGAGGCAGACTGAGGGTAAGGTAATAAGTATCTGAGGTCGGATTTGAACTCAAGTCTTTCAGACTCCAAGTCATTGTGCTACTTAGATCCCTCTAAAAACCTTTCCCTCCACCTAATTTAATATTTTATTTTCCACAATTACATGTAAAAACAATTTTTTTTAACAATTGTTTAAAAATTTTTTGAGTGTCCAATTCTCTACCTCCTTCTTTTTCCCTTCCCCAATTGAAAAGGCAAGTAATTTGATACAGATTATACATGTCCAATTCTGCAAAACATATTTCCATGTTAGTCATGTTGTAAAAGAAAACATAGACAGAACAAAAAAAAACAAGAAAGATAAAGTAAAGAAAAAGTGTGCTTCAATCTGCATTCAGACTTCTGTTCTTTTTCTGGAGATGGAGAGCATTCTTCATCATAAGTCCTTCAAAATTGTCTTGGTTCTTTGTATTGCTGAGAATAGCTGTCATTCATTCACAATTGAGCATCATTCAGTATTGCTATTACTATATATAATGTTTTCCTGGTTCTGCTCATTTTACTTTGCTATCAGTTCATGTAGTCTTTCCAGTTTTTTCTGAGAACATCCTACTCATTATTTCTTTATAGCACAATAGTATTCCATTACAATTACACACAAAAACTTGTTTAGCCATTCCCTAATTGATGGACATCACCTCAATTTCCAATTATTTGCCACCACTAAAAGTGCTTCCAAGAACTTAAGAAATATCCTCCTTCCTTCCTTCCTTCCTTCCTTCCTTCCTTCCTTCCTTCCTTCCTTCCTTCCTTCCTTCCTTCCTTCCTTCTCTCTTTCTCTCTCTCTCTTCCTCCCTTCCTCTCCTCTCCTCTCCTTCTTTCTTCCTTCCTCCCTTCCTCCCTCCCTTCCTCCCTCCCTCCCTTCCTTCCTTCCTTCCTTCCTTCCTTCCTTCCTTCCTTCCTTCCTTCCTTCCTTCCTTCCTCCCTTCCTCCCTCCCTTCCTTCCTTCCTTGCTTCCTTCCTTCCTTCCTTCCTTCTCTCTTTCTCTCTCTCTCTTCCT
>NW_027185698.1:15876307-15954422 GCF_028583685.1 Petaurus breviceps papuanus | reverse complement strand
TCCTTCCTTCCTCCCTTCCTTCCTTCCTTCTTCCCTCCTTCCTTCCTTCCTTCCTTTCTTCTTTCCTTCCTTCCTTTCTTCCTTCCTTCCTTCCTTTCTTCCTTCCTTCTTTCCTTCATCTCAAGATATGAGAATTTTATTCCTAGATCTATTTCTCAGTGATGGGGGGGGAGGGGAAGAGAACTTTTTTCACTTTTTTTTTCCACAATCTGTAAAATGATCATGATAACATTCCTTAGACACGATGTAAGAAAACAGCTATGAAGTGCTTTACATATGCAGAGTCTAAGAAATAATAAAAGCCTTTTTAAGAAGAATTCTCACTATGATTCACTTTGGGGAAGTCCACCCAGAATTCATCTCGTTTATCCTGAAGTGACAGTTTGGAGTGCCAGAGGATAAGAGCAGACCAGAGACCAACATCAACTGCTATGGGAATCCCTCAAACCTAGAGTCAGACAATCTGTAGCATCCCATCATGTCCTATATATTCCCCTTAAGACTCAAAACTTTTGGGCAGATTTATCTTGAGTTTGAGGAGATCATTTCAGAAAATGGATAGATTAGCATCCTAATCTTTCCTCTACATTTAGCAGCAAGTACTTTCCAAATAGATAGTTATACACAGACACAACAAAAAATGACCATTTTTACCTCTAAAATGGAGAGAGAGAGAGAGAGAGAGAGAGAGAGAGAGAGAGAGAGAACAAAACATTATATATTCACAGGTTAAAAATCAAGTCCAATGCTCTGAGCTCCTGAAGTGATACATTTGAGTATCACTCAAGCCAGGAAGCTGGCAGCATGGATCAGTGAATTTTCAAACATAATGATTCTAGCCCATATGTGAACAAGGGAGAATCTTCATTCCTACTCTATAATTTACCTCTTTGATAAATTATCTCTCAAGAGGAATAGATCACCCTAAGGCATTTTACTTTTTAGGTACTGGCAGAATTCTCACTCACTTTCACTGTTCCCAAATAGAAAATGGAATCACTGCCAAGGATTTAGAACTGGAAGAAGCCTTGGAGAATATTTGGTCCAACTTTTTTTTTTTAAACAGATGAGGGACCTGAGGCCCAGGGAGTTAAGTAATTGCCTAAGATAATATAGGGAGTAAGTCACAGAGCTGAAGTTTGAACCAGAGACCCCTGTCTTGGATCTAATTCCCTCTCCACTATGCCATATGGCTTTGGCAAAGTGGGAAAGGAGAATAATATGTAAGTCAGACAGCAAATATTTATTATGTACTTACTAGGTTCCCTGAGCATTGTGCTAAGTGCCAGCCATTCAAACAAAGGCGAAAACCATAGCCCCTGACCTCGAGGAACTCACATTCTAATAGGGGAGATAATATTCAAATAACCATATACATATATGTATGTATGTATGTATGTATATATAAGATAGACATGCTGTCCCAAGAGTGGGGAAAATGTTTCAGAGAAAAATGGCTGCTGTGTTGCTTTAGCTACTGAGACAAGCAGAACACTCACAGAACTGAGCAAACCTAGTGCCCTGGTAAGGAGCCAAGCTGAGTGATGTGAGATTTGTCCCAGTTCGGTTATAGCTTATTCCTCCACCAGCCACATGCCCCTGGGCAGAGTGCATGGGGTCTATTAATAGAGAACAGTTTCTACCCTTGTCACTTCTAGCTGAGTGAGTCAAGGCTGTGTGGCATAGAAGGAAAAATACTTGGAAGCCAAGTCTCCCAGATCTGCTATTAACTAGTTATGTGGACTTTAATAACCAGTTGGAGTTCTCTGTAAGCAAGTTTGGGTGGATTAAGTGGCCTCTAAAGTCGTCTAAGGGCAGCTAGGTGGCGCCATAGTGCATAGAATGCTGGGTCTGAGGTGGGAAGACTCATCTTCCTGAGTTCAAATCTAGACTCAGACCCTTACTAACTATGTGATCCTCGACAAGTCACCTAACCCTGTTTGCCTCAGTTTCCTCAGCTGTAAAATGAGACAGAGAAGGATAGCAAACCACTCCTCTATCTTTGCCAAGAAAACCCCAAATGGGGTCATAAAGAGACAGACATAACTGAAATGACTCAACAATAGTCTCTTCTAGTTTCCAATTTAACTGTGATCTCTATATAGTGTAACTATTTGTAATTGGAAGAGCTTCAGATTTAGAGTCAGAAGGACTGAATAGGCAATTTGCTAGATGTATGACCCTAGGCAAGTCACTTCTGGACACCATTTTCCTCACTTGTAAAATAGGGAAAATAATATTACCTATCTCAAAGGTTATTGTAAGGAAAATACTCTGTAAGCTTTGAAGCATCATGTAAAATGAGAGTTGGAGTGGATGACCTCTCTATCTCCTTCTAATTTCCAGTTTTACTGTGGTCTTCCTTTCTATAATATAAATATTTAAGTTAATGGTAATATATTTATCCTTGGTTTACTGGAGGTCCTTATGTTTGCTTCAGTTTCCTGACTTCCAACCCAGGCCAAATAGCAACACACAATCAATCAATCAACAAGTATTTATTCAGTTCCTACTATATGCCAATAAGTGTGCTGTGCACTGGGAATACAAGTACAAAGAAACAATCCCTAATAACACTAAGTTTACATTCTAACAAGGGAGTCAAGTAGACATAAAAATATATTTTGTTGTTGTTTCTGTTCAGCTGTTTTCAGTTGCGTTTGACTCTTCATGACCCCATTTGGGGTTTTCTTGGCAAAGATAATAGAGTGTTTGCTATTTTCTTTTCCATCTCATTTTACAGATAAGGAAACTGAGGCAAGTGACTTTCCCAAGGTCACACAGCTAGTAAGTGTCTGAAGTCAGATTTGAACTCAGAATGATGAGTCTTCCTAACTCTGGTCCTGGTACTTGATTCACTGAGACACCTAGCTGCTATATAAATATAGATGTATGTATATGTAAACAGTATAAATGATAAGTTAATAAATATTAATATATACAAAATATATATACAGGATCCAGAGAACTTGGTTCAAATCCTGACTCTGTTATTAATTAACTACCTATGTGAATTTAGGTCCAGCTGAGTGGCCTCAGTTTCCTTAGCTGTAGCATTAGAATCTTCTGATGCCTCCTGCCCTATCCTGTAATCCTAGAGGTCAGCCAACAAGTCCTAATGCCCTTGCCACAATTCTACACACACTGAAATGTTGCATAAATTCTTTGAGATGATGCCAACTGTATGATTCCAACTGATGAGGCTGTTCCATCCTCTCTGGAAAATACCTTCCTTCTTCTTTTATTCATTCCCTAGGAAATTTTTCACATGTGTATAAGTAGCACTCTCTTCTACATCTAGTTTGTCTAATAATTTTTTAATTAACTTAAGGATCTTCAAGTACCACTTGCAGTATAGCCTTGGGTAATTAGGATAATGAAGATTAATCAACTAATAAGTGCTTATTGAGCACCAACTATGCTCTTAATAGTAAAGCTAACAATTATTTATTAAGCACAAACTATGTACCAGGCACTGTGCTAAGCACTGTACAAAGAAAAGCAACACCAACCACAACAAACAACATTTCCTGCCCTCAAGGAGCTCACAGTCTAATGGGGGAGATAATATGCAAATAACTGTGTCTGAGTAAGATATACAATTTGGAGATAATCACCAGAGGGAAGGCATTAGCCTTAAAACAGGTCAGGAAGGGGTTCTTTTAAAAGATGAGATTTTAGCTGAGACTTAAAGGAAGCCAGGAGGAAGAGATGAGGAGGGAGAGAATTCTGGGTATCATATGGTAGGGTCAGCAAGGAGGCCCATGCCTCTGGATCACACGGTATGTAGAGAGAAGGTAGAAGAAAACTCGAAAGGTAGGAAGGAGTCAGGTTATGAATAATAGTTTACACTGACACAGAGCTTAGAGGTTACAAAGTACTTTATACATTTGGGTCTTGATTAGACACAATAACCTTCTGAAATGTTATTCCCCTTTTACAGATGAGGTAACTGAGGCCTAGAGAGGTGATGTGACTTGCCCAAGGTGCTACAGCTAGTAAGTGGCAGCGTGGCCATTGGAACACAACTTTTCTGACTCTAGGGCTAGGGCTCCTTCTGCAGCTCCGTGTTACCCAAGTTTGTCCACTGTCCTGGGGATGAAGAAAGAACAAGAAGCCGTCAGTGACTTCATGGCATGAAGGGACTTAGAAACTTTGTGAGGAGACAAAGCTGGTATGCATGGAATGATTAATGAACAATTGCGTAGCTCGGAGAGCATAGTGAAAAGAGAGTTGGATTGGAAATCAGAGGATGTGGTTTGAATCATTGTTGCGCTTGCTGGGTAATTATGGGAAAATTGCTTCCTCTCTCCAAGCCTCAGTTTGCTCATCAGTAAAATGAAGTGGTTGGACTTAAATGACCTGTAAGATCTCTTCCAGCTTGAAAATTCATCCATTATAATCAAATGTAATCCACTGAGCACTTATAAAATGCCTACTAGAGCTAACTTGGTGGCATTGTGGATGGCAACCCTGCACTTAGAGTCCGACCTGAGTTTGAATCCTACCTTAGCCATTTACTGGTGTGTGACTCTTGGAAAGTCATTTAACCTCTCACAGCTTTCCTTTCCTCAACTATGAAAAAAAGCATAATAGTGGTACCTATCTTACAGGGTAGCAATGATGGTCCAGGAAGGTCACATCTGTGAAATGATTGTAAACCTTAAAACACCATAGAAATGCTGGCAATTAAAGCAGGAACAGTGTAAGACATTGTGTTAGACTTTGAGGGTCCAAAGACAGAAAATCCCAGAAGAATATGTCATTCTACTGAGGGAACATAGAATATAAAATAGAAACATGCTAATTTCAAGAGAGAGAGTACAAACTACCAGGGGAATCCAGAAAGGCTCCCCATAACCCATGAGCTGAGCCTTGAAGAAAACTAGGAATTCTAAAAAACAGGAGAAGATGGATATTCCAGCTAGGGGAAATAGAGAGTCTGCCTAAAATTATGGCCATGGTCACTGAAATTCCAAGTTTGAGCAATAGCAAGGGACTACTTTGGTTGGAACCTAGGGTATTTGAATGTCAGTGGTATGAAATAAATCTGGGAAGGAGGATGGAGCCAGATTGTGAAGGACTTTAAATGTCAAACTGATGTGTTTGTGTTTTACACAAACCTAGAGATAATAGGGAGTCACTGAAAGGTCTTGAGCTGGGGAGTGATGTAATTTAGTAAAATTATCTCAGTAGGTCAGTGGAGGATAAATTAGAGGAGGGACAGATCAGAATCTAGGAGTCCAATCAACAGACTCTTGAAATAGTTCATCCAAAAAGTGATTAGAAAATGAACTAGGGTGGTGAAAATGTGATTGAGAAATGATCCCATGCAAGAATGGTTGTGGGGTTAGAATGAAAAAAAGTAGTCACTAATTGGAAATAAGGGATGAGTGAGAGTGAAGAGTTAAGAATGATTCCAAGATTGAGAACCTGGAAGCTTGGGAGGATAGTAGTGCTGGAGAAAGAAATAGGAATATTTAGAGAAAGTGTGGGTTTAGTGGAGAAGATAACAAATTCTGTTTTCAACATGCTGAGTTTCAATCTGTCTGCGGGACATCTGGTTGGAGGTGTCCAACAGACAGTTGGTGATTCAAGACTGAAACTCTCCAGAGAGAGCCTAGGGCTTTATGACTCCAAGATCCTATGAGGAAAGATGTATATTGTTCTGAAAGCACATAAAATGTGAGCTTATCTTGTTTAGTTATTAGATTTGAGGTATAATGGAAAGAATACTAACCCAGGATTCAATAGAACTATATTCTGTTCCCTCCATGACCGCTTATGTTGCACCTTTCAGTGAATCAGTAACCCCTCAGAACCTCAGTTCTCCTTTGACAGGATGGGAATAATCATCTTCCCCACTTACCTCACAATGTTGTTGGGAAGAGATAATGTGTGGGGAAATGACTTGAAAACTATAAGGACTATTCCAATCAAGGGGGGTGGCAGTAGTAAGCTGAAGCTCCCGAAGGGATTAAATCAGTGCTTTTCCCTTCTGTTTTCCTTTTTCAGAACTCTTGCTCCATTGAAATGGAATGTTACTGTCTTACTTTAGCAGTGTGCTTGGGATGTGCATGGCCCTTGTTTCTATTGCTTTTACAGGAGAGTTGCAAATAAGAGTCCATATGGTGTAGTGAATAGAGGTGTCAGGGAGACCTTAGTTCAAAGTCTTGCCTCTGACACACACTGACTGTGGGATTATGGGCAAGACACTTAACCTCTCAGTGCCCAGACAGCTCTCTAACATTATAAACTAGTACTAACCTGTCAATTTGAAATTGCATAGGGAATTACTGCACCAGGCATTCCCCACATCAATTAAATCACAGACCTGGAAAAACACACCAAGGTCCCCAAATGATTGAAAACACATCATAGTGTAAAGCTGAGGGAAAGGCTTTACTCCCAAATCAGTTAACTTACCTGGGACAAAGTAGCAAGAAGAATGTCCCTTATTAAGTATCTTAATTGAAGTCCTACAGGTAAAAACTTACTGAATCACCTTGGCCAGTCACTCCCTTCTCTGGGCTACAGGTTCTCCATATATTCCATATGTCACATGGGGGGAGGTGGGAGGGAGGGAGGAAGAGGAAGCAGAGGGTTAGATTAGAATATCTCTAATGTTCCCCTCTCCTCTGACACCCCCTGAATCTATGAACCTATGAGGCTACAGAAAAAGGGTGAAGAATGTTAAAAACTGGGAGAACAATTCTGCCCTATGGGAGTGGGTTGGGAACCAGTTGACATAGACTAAAATTACTGTGACTCAAGGAAGGAGGGAGACAGACAGAGACAAAGTGAGACAAAGACTAGAGAAAGAAACAAAGACAATGAGAGACAGAAGACAGAGACAGAAACAAACACACTGAGAGAAAGACACAGAGAAACAGAGACAGAGAAGGAGACAGAGTAACACAGAGACTGAAAGAAACAAAGACAATGAGAGACAGAAGACAGAGACAGAAACAAACGCACTGAGAGAAAGACACAGAGAAACAGAGACAGAGAAGGAAAGACACAGAGATGGAGAGAAACAAAGAAGATGAAACACACATATGCACAGAGAAACAGAGACAAAGATGGAGACAGAGAGTAACAGAGAGACTGAAAGAAACAAAGACAGAGACAAAGACAGAGAAAGACAGGGACTCAGGACCTAGGGAAAGGAAGAGACAGGAAGTATTAGATGAGACTCTGAAGACTGTTTTACTGGAACAGAACCTGGAACCTCTCTGCGTTCCCTGAGTGTTAGCTTTAGGATAATCTCATTTGCTCAAGGAAAGAAAGCAAAGGAGGAGAGAGAGACAGAGAAATGCAGAGTGAGAATCTTCAATGCCAGTCCCTCAGAGTGGGTGTGTACAGATGAGACTCGAGTCAGGACAAAGGACCATGTGAAATGATGCTGTGAAAAGCAATGAAGTTAAGTGGAAGGAATAGCTAGCTAGATTTGGAGTTCAAGGTCCTGGGTTAAAAGGTTGGGCTGTGTGGTCGAGTCGCTTCACTTTTATACATCTGATTTCCATCCCTGTATAATAAAAGGATCAGATCTCTTCCATGTCTAGATCTATGATTCTGTGGTCTACTAAATGAGTGGGTAGAGTGAAGGTACCTCAATGAAATGGCAAGCACAGAAGTAGTTCACACCTTGTTTCAGCTATTGAATTTACACCTTCTTTCAGTTCAAGTTTCTTTTAAGCCTTGTATCAAGTCTGTTAAGAAACAGAAAATCTGATCCCCACAACTTGTGAATCCTAGAACTCATGAACTCTTGCAACAGGAAGGAGAGGAGCTAATGACCATATATAAGGAGAGGTCCAGGCTAGGGAAAGCAGAACTGAGAAGAGGACTCTGGTGGTGGCAGAGTCAAGAAGAAGAAAACTTGTGGTATCCCAGCAGTCTGTTTGTCTGCTCTGTCTGTGTTGGTATTTGTTTGTGATACTTTGTACAGAAGGCCTGGGACCTTACTGGAAGCCCTGAAAGAAGATTTTCTGGTTGTCTGCTTACAGAAGTCCTGGAGGAGGGTTTTGGAGGTCCTGGGACTTTACTGGTGATTTGTGCTGACCTCTTGGACCTTGTTTGTGGATCTGTGTTGATTTCTATGTTGATGATTTGTGTTGAGTTCTCAGACCTTGTTGGTAGGTCTGAGTTGATTTCACAGGCAGATAGTGAATTGATGATGGTTCCACCAAACAAACAATTATTGTGGCTCTGTCAAGCTTTGTCTTCCCAGAAACAGGAACTGTGAAGGACTTGAGGTGGGATGGATACTGTGAACTTCAATCTGGAATGGGAACTGTACAAAGAACTGGACAAGGAACTGGGAGCTGCCTGCCTTTGAACCCAGGTGACAGTTGGAGCTGGGACCATGGAGGAGGAACCATGGAAGCTGAGAGCTAGCCTCAAGTCAAGCTGAAAGAAGACTTTACTCGGATGCTGTGTACTGACTGAGCAGATTATGATTTACTGTAATCTAGGGGTGGAGAACTTTGACTTTTGTACTTTGTGAATGAATTAAGGATTTTGTGATTGACTAAATGATTGTACTTTGTTTAAAACTGTGACCACTTTGGTGAAAACTATGTGGCCATTTTAGTGATAAGTTGTTGAGTTGTGACATGGTGAATGCTGTATTTTGATTTTCTATGAATGTTTTGCTCTGATTTGTTATTGAATAAATAGAGAGTTCACTATACTATGTAATCAGAACCTTGAAAGCTGTTCACAGCAATAGTCCTCTGAAAACCTGCTTGTGCTTGGCTTTATACAGGGTCACACAGCTAGTAAGTGTTTGAGGCCATATTTGAATTCCTGACTCCAGGTCCAGGGCTCTATTTGCTGTATCACCAGCTGCCTTGAGCTAAGGCTCAGAACAGTCAAGGGACTTGGCCACTGTCACACAATTGGCAGATGAACCCAATTCTTTATGTGTTCAGCTCTACTGCTCTTTCCTCTATGCCCCATTGCCTCGCCACTGATACACACACACATTTATTTAAAGGCTTAAGAGCTCTGATCAATGCAATAATAAATCGTGACTCCAGACGACTGATGATGAAGAATTCTACCCATCACTTGACAGAGATGATGGAATAAATATGCAGAATGAGGTGCATATTTTTGGACATGGCCAATATGAGAATTTGTTTGACATGAATATGCATATTGCTTATAACAGTTTTGTTTTTTCTTTTCTCCAAGAGCAGAGGTGAGAAGAGAAAATAAATGCTTGTTAATTCAGAGAATAAAAAACAGAGTACAAGAAAATAATTTTGTTCTTTTTAAAGAAACATCCTACTAGAATTTACCCCCTAAATCAGTTCTTCTCTTCCTATCAGTGATGGCAGGTAAAAGCAGAGTTGCTTCATTATCTATTTTGCCTCCTACCTTAAGCTGGTACAGAACTAAACTTATGGCAGTTCTTAGGCTTAGAGACTTAGAGCCAGAAGGGACATAGGGGCCAGCAAGGCCAATCTGCACTGATCTCTCTGGTTTCTCAGTTTCTCCTTGTACATACAGGTAGAATCAGAGCCATAACCAGTAATTCTGGTCCCTGGGGTAAGCACCATAAACAGGGCCTCAAATCAACTTTGTAATGTGAATTAATTGATATAGGAGAGAGAAAGATCAAGGCCCCAGTTGATAAATGACCAAAGGATATGAACAAGCAGTTTTTAGATGAAGAAATTGAAGCTATCCATAGTCATGTGAAAAGATTGTCTATATCACTATTGATTAGAGAAATGCAAATCAAAACAACTCTGACATACCATATCACACCTATCAGATTGGCTAACATGACAAAACAAGAAAATGATAAATGTTGGAGAAGACGTGGTAAAATTGGAACACTAATGCATTGTCGGTGGAGTTGTGAACTGATCCAACCATTCTGGAGAGTAATTTGGAGGACTATAAAACTGTGCATACCTATTGGTCCAGCAATTTTACTTCTAGGTCTGTATCCCAAAGAGATCATAAAAATGGGAAAAGGACCCACATGTACAAAAATATTTATAGCAGCTCTTTTTGTGGTGGCAAAGAATTGGAAATTGAGGGGATGCCCATCAATTGGGGAATGACTCAACAAGTTGTGGTATATGAATGTAATGGAATACTATTGTGCTATAAGAAATAAGGAGCAGACAGACCTCAGGAAAACCAGGAAAGATTTACATGAACTGAAGCTGAGTGAGGTGAGCAGAACCAGAACATTGTACACAGTAATAGCAGCATTGTGTTATGACCAACTATGATAGACTTAGCTCTTCTTAGCAATGCAATGATCTAAGACAATTTCATAAGACTCATGATGGAAAATGCCATCCACATCCAGAGAAAGTACTATGGTGTCTGAATGCAGATTGAAGCATACTATTTTATCTTTTTTTCCTTTCTTGTGGTTTTTCCCTTTTATGCTGATTATTCTTTTCCAACATGACGAATATGGAACACGTATAGGAACATGACATGGGCTATACATGTACATGTATAGCCTACATCAGATTGCATGCCATCTTGGGGAAGGAGGAGGGAAGGGGGGGAAATTTGGAAATCAAAATCTTAAAAAAGTGAATGTTTAAAAACATGTTGAAAATGCTGGGGGGAAAAAGAGAGATATCAAAGCCTTGGATGCCATTCTTTGGAGATGAGATGAAAGCTGAAGACTGTGTCCTTGGGCAGAGACTCTTAAGAAGTCATTGCTGGGGAGGTAGCAAGATGGGATCTAGTCATGAAAGATCCCACCCAGTCTGTGGCCATTGGTGGTGGGGTATGGGAGAAGGAATTGTGCCATCTGGTAATGCACTGTTTTAACTAGTTATGTTTGCTAACTACGTGCTATGCTTAGTTGTTTCCTTGGGCTCGAGCATTACCATTAATACTCTCTAAATTTCAGTGTTCTGCAATAGAACTTCACTACCCTTATACCCTTAATCAGTCAATAAACATTGAAGTGCTTATATAGCCAGGCATTGTCTTAGGAAAGGGATCAGACTTGTGACCTCATTGATATAAGAAGCTACTGGGTACAGAAACTCTACCAGTACATAACCATACCTTCATTGTGATATATACTCATTGAGATGCCTAAAGCATTGAGGGCTTGACTTGCCCAAGGTCCCACAGCCAGTCTGTATTGGAGGCAGGAGTCTCAGGTCTTACTGGTTTCAAGACCAACTGTCTATCCACTAAACCACATTGCCTAATACAAATAAGTGAAAAATAGTTAAATGCACACGAATTTGAAAGGGAGGGTACTAGCAGTTAAGGAAGAAAGACTTTATGTAAAAGCTGACACTTGAACTCAGTCTCACAGGAAGAGAGAGGGGTGGCCAATGCAAAGATATGGAGAGGAGAGGCAGAATGTTATCTACAAGAAACAGAAAGAAGGTCAGTTTGTTTGGGTTGCAGAGTAGGAGAGAGGATGAAATGTCCAAAAAGGCTAAAAAGATAGGTTGAAGGTTGAGATCAGGTTGTAAAGGGCTTTAGAAATTAAACAGAAGAATTTCTATTTTGTTCTACAAGCAGTGGATAGAGTGCCTGGAGTCAGGAAGACTCATCTTTCTGAGTTCATATCTGAAAGTGGGACCCTGGGCAAGTCACCCTGTTTGCCTCAGTTTCCTCATCTGTAAAATGAACTGGAGAAGAAAATGGCAAACCACTTCAGTATATTTGCTGAGAAAACCTCAAATAGAGTCAAAAAGAGTTAGACATGACTGGAAAACGATTGAATAACAAGAGAGTTGATTGAAGAGTGGAATGGCATGGTCAGATCTGTGTTTAAGGAAAATCACTGGAACAAAAGTATATTGGATGGACCGAACTGGTTCAAGTGAAGACACCTGAGGCAGAAAGATCAATTAAGGGGCTATTGTAACTAGTAAGGTGAGTGGTGATGAAGACTTGAGCTAAGGTGACCGCTGTGTGAGTAGAGGGAAAGAGTTAAGTCTCTGGAAGTGTGGAGGTAGAAAAGTCAAGAGTTGGAGCTGATTGGGTATGTGGTGTGGGGGAGCCAAGATGGTTGCCTACAAGGAGGTGGGTAGCCCAGTTTCCATACACTTCACCCAGCAAAACCCTAAAAATAGTACTAGACTAAATAATGATCAAGGATTCCAATGAGAGGGGCAGCTAGGTAGCACAGTGAATAGAGCACTGGCCCTGGAGGCAGGAGTACCCGAGTTCAAATATGGCCTCAGACACTTAACACTTACTAGCTGTGTGACCTTGGGCAAGTCATTAACCCCAACTGTCCTTCCTTCCCCCCTCCAAAAAAAAATAGAAAAAGAATTCCATTGAGAAACTATAGTATCTTCTTTCTCCTAAAAGCGAGAAACCCACAGGGAATAGTTAAGGGGTACCTTGCCAGTGAAGTTTGCCAGTGCTGGTAAATAAGGCAAAAATCTTCCATCTGTATCAGAGAATGACCAGGGACCTGTGTAGGTTCCAAGGCTCTCTATTCTGAGACAAGAAGACTGAAGGGAGACGATGAGAAAGCTCCAACAGGATTAAGAACCCACAATGTGGATACTGGAAATGGTCAGGAGCAGCACTAACTAGCCTGGATGCAGTAACCCTTGGACAAGGTTGCTCCAGGCCTAGGAACTCCAATGACCCTAGCATACTGTCCTGAGATGCCGAAGAGGGCTCTGAACATCCAAGGGGGCCTAAATCTAGGAGGAAGAGATAAGTGTGGGAACCCAGGCGGTCCAGGTCATAACCCAGCTGGGCCAACCACCCCACCCTAAAGTACAGCAAGAGATAGAGCCCAGGCTGGCACAAAGCCCCAGTTCAGGGGGGAAAAAAAGGCTGTAGAGAAAGGTAAACAGAAGATACAAATCACCATAAAGAATCTAAAAATCCATGTTAGAAGGAGAATAATTCCATAACAACTACAAAGACTCAAAGGGAAAAAAAAAATCAATTTGTCCACAGCAACTGCATGACTATCTAGAAGAAATAAAGCAAGAGATAAAAAATAAAATGAAAGTTCTGAAAAAAAGAATGAGAATAGTGTAGCAGAGAAAGTGTTAAATCTTGTCCAAGTAATGAACTCCCTGAAGATTAAACTAGACCAAACATAAATCAAAGATTCTATGAAACAGCAAGAAATAGCCAAAGAAAATCAAAAGACTGAGAGAAGTGGATGTGAGGCTCCGTGAAGAGCTGAGGGTAAAGCTCAGAATTAGGAAAACCTGGGAGACCAGAGTAGTGACAGTATCATTGACAGAATAGAAATCTGGAAGAGAGGAAAGAGAAGGACTTCAAGCGAACATGTTAAGTTTAAGATGCTTCTCAGAATTCCAGTTTGAAACATCCCATAGGTAACTGGGGATGAGAGAATGAAGGAGAGAGACTAGAATTGGATATGTCCATCTGTAAATCATTTGCACATATGTAGTACTTAAACCCAGGGGAGCTAATGAAGTTTCCAATACTGAGAACATAGAAGGATAGAACCTTGGGCATCATCCACATTTATGGATCCTAATTATGACTCGTGTCTTCTATTATGTAATTTAGAATTTAATTATTCTCTAGTTATTTTATAATTACATGCTCCATGTCCAAAGTTAAGTTATAATCTCCTTGAGATCAGGGATTTCTTTGCTGTCCTCTCTCAGAGTCCAGCACATACATAATAGATTTAGAACTAGGAAGGGACAGTGGATGTTGTCTAGTCCAATTGCCTCATTTTACAGATAGGAAAACTGAGGTTAAGAGAGATGAAATGAGTTGCTCAAGGACACAAATAGGTAGCAGAGCTGGGATTTGAGGTCAAGTCCTTCGTAGGACTCCAAATCCAAAATCAAGTTTTGTTTTTTTGATTAATAATCAGGTCTAGTGTTGGTTCCTGAATCATAGAATGACTGTAGGGATAAACCCTTGATCCTTTGATCTCTGTCCTGGTCCTCACAATCATATTTCTCCAATGTGTCATGAGGAAGTACTAATGTATCCCAAGGCTACTGAATTTGGAGTCAGGGTAAGAGCTTACTACTTGTGTGACCTTGGGTAAATCACTTTACTTCTTTGGCTTTTTAGAATGTAAGTTCTTTGAAGGCAAGGGCTGTTTTGTGTCTTTGTATTCCTGACACTTAGCACATTACCTTGTACACAGTAGGTGTTTAATAAGTTCTTATTGATTAAGCCTCAGTTTCCTCATCTCTAAAATGGAAGTATTTACACTTCAAGGTCATTATAGGGAAAGTGATTCATAAACCTTAAAACTCTGTAAATTTGAGCTACTATTTTTCTTATTATCTTTGCTTTTTCTTGTTAATGCAATCAACAAGATTTATTAAGCCCTTATTATGTGACAAGAATTGTGCTAGGTGCTGTAGAGGTAAAGACAAAATGAAATAGTCCCCGTCCTCTATGAGCTTACATCCTATGGGGGGCGGGGTGGGGGAGGGACAACATATACATGTGACAAAATTGCCTTGCTTCCCTTATCAGAGAAAGAAACTCTAGTCCCAAATGAACTCATAGAACACTGGGGCTTTCCCCACAAGGATTAAGAATCAGGACTGACAACTCTTGGCCAATTAAATGCCTCTACAATCCATAAATAAATATGTATAAAATGTATGCGGAATAAATACAGAATGGGGCCAAGTGCTAACCAGGGATATGCTGGAACCAGCCCAAATAAGACATGGAGAGTCAGTTATTAAAATTTCCCCACGAGCATTTACACCATGGAAATTGGCAAAATCCTGGCTTGATTTACTATTCTGTTGATTGTCCAAATTTAATAAAGTGATGGAGAAAGTGTGAATAATGCAAATTAAGCTTAAAAGTATATTCTAACTTCCCTTCCTCCCCCCCCAGCCTATTGTTAAATATTTATCCACACACCCCTGGGTGCTGACTTTCTGAGGCCGTCTGTCTGTCCCTCTTGCTCAGAATAGGAGTGTGGGCCCTCTAGTTTTGGCTGCCCCAGAACTCTTCTCTCTCTCTTGGACTGCTTTGCTTCCAGTCCTTAGAGCCTTCTCTCAGCACTCAACTTTCACTTCAGGCTCTCAGAATGGGATGCAGAGAAATGGTTGTCAGAGTGTGCCAAGGTGGGTATTTTTAACTGAATTACAAAAAAAAAGAGAGAAAGGGAAAAATTCTGCTCCAGGTGCAGAAACATTCCTCACTAATTGCTGCTTCATCTCCTTTATTCTGGACCATAACTGATCCAGGCTAGCATCATCTTCCCTCATTAGCTTTATACTACTAGAAGCCCAGGGTTGCTTTTTCTCCAGGAGTCAGGGTTAAAGAGGACTGTCTTCTCCTCTTCCATGTATGATTAAGTGCAACTGAAACGCGTGCAAATAGCATATTTTCCTCTCAAGAAGACCATCCCAGGAAGGAAAAACTGACAGGCAGGAGAGCTCTTAGCAGGCCAAAAATAAAGCAAGGTCAAATTACAGTGTGAGTGCTTCTCAGATTCATTTGGATCCCCTGAATTTCTTTTCCTGAAACTAATGACTGAGCAGATAAAAAGCAAAAAAAGAAAAATTTTAAAAATCATTATCATGAATGGCAATTGGCAGTAAAGCTGACATCTGGCCAAGCACTGGTTTGTACCCATTGAATTTTGGTTGGCAGAGCTGTTTTTAAATTCAGTTGAATTTCATTAAAGTCAATTGCCAAAAAAAAGAAAAAAGAAAAAAAATCAAATTTCAATGGACTGTCCAGCAATTGCTACTGTCCAAGGACATCACGGTTAACCTGGGTCACTGGCTGTCCTCCTGCCACTGGGGTGACCACATGGCTGTCTGACTGGGCTGCTAGACTAAGGGAAATGGAAGCTGGAGAAGCTGATGGGCTTCCCTTCAGCTGGGCACCATGGAGGAGGGAGCAGAGAAAAGGGAAACAAAAGAAAACAAACACACCAAGAAACACTTGGCAATTTGTTTTTTTAATATTTTTGCTCACTGTGGATACCACTAAAGCTGCATATGTTGGCTTTTGACTAACAAAAACAGAGGAGAAGCCAAGCTGGAAAGCTGGATTTGTTTCCATGCACAATTAGGTTTATTTGTTTAGGTTTTATTTTATTTGTTTTCAGATGACTCAGATAGGAGTATCACAGGCCTTTCAAAGTGCAGTGTTCTTCTGTGTATTTTTTGGTATCAGGCTGAGCCAACTTCAGAAAGACTTGGCTGCTCCTGCCTATTTTCCTATCCAGGGGTTTTTCAAACTTTCAAGTAGAACTGGAGGAATGCATTTCCAAGCTAGGCTATTTTTCTTAGCAAAATCTCTCCTTAGTGTTTGTCAAGGGACACAGGCATAAAAAAACAAACAAACAAATGGAAAACCCCAAACCAAAACAAAAATAGGGGAAAAAAACCCCACCCAGTTATATAGTTAGTCCCCAAACCCTATCTGCAGTAACTATCTTTTTATAGTTTGTTTTAGTCACTGGGTTGCACCCTCCTGTTCTTTCTTACCTTCTTTCCTCTCAGACAACTGAATCCAGAAGTGGGATCTTTCTTTCAGTTTGTCCATAAATTTTATAGCTTTTTAGAATTTTTATAGGTTGCATTTGGGGAGTGAGGCTTCCTATAGAGTCAAGAATTCAGCTTCAGTCTCCATAAGAATGTATGTACATGGAGGTAATATGGTACCTGACCATTTGACCTGGGGCCCAGGACTTGGGCATTGTGAGAGGGTGGGACTGTATTTAGCCTTCCTTTTCCTTTTGGGTGAGCTAGAAAAGGCCAACATACCAAGTGTATATGGACCTATCAATGCTCCCTTAGCTCTGAGCTCCCACTTAAAGATTTCCTTTCAGGAGCCCAGCTTCAGTGATCAAGCCCCAGTGCCATGATTCAGAGAACAGAGGTAGCTTAAAAAGGTCCTGGTTCTTTTCAGATATTAAAGATCTATGTAGACAGCAGCAGCAGATTGTCTGAACAACTTTAAATCTTGTAGGAGGCATTTTGATACTCTCTTGCATTTAGCTTTCCAAAGAATCAAACAAAGATTACAGGACTTTGGTCTGTCAAAAGACGCTCTTGGCTTTTCCTTTCAAAGCAACAATGAGACTTCAATTACTTTTTGGTGCCTTACTTTTAAGAGAAAAGGACAAATGACATTTTGGTACCTTACTTTTAAGAGAAAAGAACAAATGACAATAAAACAAGCCCATCTATGGACTTTATTCAAAATATTAACTTCCAGGTGATATCCTGGGGTCAATCAACATCTAGGTCAATTTCCTGCATCTGCTGCATATATAGTCCTAGCTAATGATCGTTGAGGCTTAGAACAATAACTGCAAGGCCCCTGCAAGACACTTTGACAACATCGGAACATATGCTCACTGGCTCTTTACTAGACTGCCTTTACTGAGGCAGGAAAAGTAGACTAACATACTTTAAAATCATTTTCAGAAAGCAGAGTCAAAAGACCACCATACATGTGGTTTCCAACCATTTAAAGGCAACAGTAACAGCAACAGATTTTGTCACATGCACAGTACAAGATCAAAAGCAATCAGGAAGACAAAATGTGGATCCCACTTGGTTAAAGTAAATGTACAAGTCTTATGGGGGTGGCATCACTGATGGGTAACTATCAGAAGTTATAGGTTCACCATTGATAAGTCTCTTGGGGTTTTGTTTCAGCTTGTATGTTCATTTTTCTTAATTTTTTTTTTTAAGCAATTAGGGTTAAGTAACTTGCTCAAGGTTACATGGCCAGTTATTTCTGGGTATGGTACTGAGTATCTGAGTCCAGATTTGATCCCCAGGTCATCCCGACACTGGAGCCGGTGCTCTTACTCGCTGAGCCACCTGGCCGCCCCCATTTTTCTTAATTTTTAAAATGTTTTTGTTCATATATTTGCATACCTCCACTTATCAAAGGTAGGTAAGACAAAATTTATATTAAAAGAGAAACATTTTCTACAAAAGTTGAAGCAAAAAGAATTTTCACTTCACTCTCAGTGAAATAATCCAATTAACCAGAATATACAATTTTCCTATACATGCTGGATAATTGAGTTTTGGGAAGAGCATGGTATAGCTCTGATCCTTATTAACTGTATGATCTTTTTGTTGTTGTTTTCTTTTTAAAGCAATTGGGGTTAAGTAACTTGCTCAAGGTTACACGGCCAGTTATTTCTGGGTGTGGTGCTAAATATCAGAGCCCGGATTAAATCCCAGGTCATCCCGACTTTGGGGCCAGTGTTCTTACTCACTGCACCACCTGGCCGCCCTGGTATGATCTTTTTGTTGTTCGATTGGCTAAGTTGTGTATGACTCTTGTAACTCTATTTGGGGTCTTCTTTGCAAAGATACTGGAATGGTTTGCCATTTCCCTCTCCAGCTAATTTTGCAGATGAGGAAACTGAAGCAAAAGGGGTTAAATGACTTGCTCAGGGTCACACAGCTACTAAGCGTCTGAGGCAGGATTTGAATTCAGGTCTTCTTGACTCTAGGTCCTGTGTTCTATCCACTGAGGCACCTCGCTGCCCTTGTATGATCTTGGACAAGTCATTTTCACCCTCTGAACCTCCTTTTCCTCATCTGTAAAGGGAGGCTAATAATACTTTCACTACAACAAAATTATAACACACATTTATTGAGCATCTACTGTATGCAGAGCATACAGTGAGGCACTTTTTTCAAGATGCTTATCTTCTACTAGATTAAATACCACCATGCATAGTTATACTACTTGATTAGGGCATTCAAGAGCTCCTACCAGGGATTTGCTGGTTAATGTTTAACAAAAAGCTCTCCAAAAAAAAGTATGCACAACACACTTTTAAGTTTAATCTGAATTATTAACATTTATCTCTGTCACTTTTTCAAATTTAGACAATCAACAAAACAATAAATCAAGCCCTGATTTGTTTCAGAGGTGTGAAAACTCACACTGAAAATTTAATAACTGACTCTAGTAAGATCCTTCAGGCTTAAGTGCCCCCCTGGTAGTACCCTCTTCACAGGATTATTATAAGGAAATTGGTTTGTAAGCCTTAAAAGTCCCATATAAGGCAAGAAGTTTATATAAGTGACCTCAGCCTCCATGAAAACACCTAACTTGGATTTTAAAATTGAAATTGATTGGAAAGCAAAGACTTTTTTTTATCACTGCACACTTCTGCTCCCTCAAAAAATTGAATCTCCTTTGTTCTCCATTGCCAATTAAGATGACTTCTTCCACTTTTCTAGATTAGATGAAAATCTTATTCCCGTTTTTGTCTGCTTGATTATTATAGTAAAATGGTAGTATAAATTGGAGAAATGGAAGGCATTCAAACAGTTTCATGCCATCATAGACCATGGTGCTGGAAGTTAAGGAGGGACCCTAATCTCAGTGTGATTCTTGTCAGACATCATCTTTATACCTGTAGAGGTCTTTAAGAGGACATGATGAGCATCTGAAATGCCAGCTCTGGAGTTAGGAAAATAGAGTTCAAATCCTGACTCTGGCATTTAAAAAAGTGATCCTTGTAAATGTTTGGGCCTCATCTTCCTCATCTATAAATAGGGATCGTAATAGTAACTACCTCTCAAGGATGTTGTGGGGACAAAATGAGATAATATTTGTAAAGAGTGCTTTGCAAACCTTAAAGCACCATATGTTAGCTATTATTATTATTAATAATAATAATTACTATTATAATAGTATCTCTCAAATTTTTGACCTTAGGAAAGTCTTTCTAGGCCTCATCTTCCTCTTTGGCAAGATAACTGAAGTCCCTTCTGATTCTGAGATTTTCTATACTATGTCCTAAAAAAGATGAAGCCTTAGTCTGAAATCATTCAAAGAAACCATTTGGTCTTTATTAGTTTGGAGAGCAAAGTGATCATCTCTTTGTCCATTGTAGTAAAATGGCCTACAGGAGTGCCAATAACCCAGTAGAGTATGCTAATTAATAAATGTTATCCATGATCAGTTCAGAAAAATAAAATTCCAGTTTGAGCCATGATGTTAGAGGCAGGAAAAGAGAAAGAAGATTGAACTCAATGGGGAGAACAGTGAGAATAGAAAGTGAGAGACATCAGTGATAACAAGTAGAGGAAAATAAGGAAGACAAGAAGGAGGAGTCAGAGCCAAAGTTGATTTGCCCTCGAATTCAGACCATGGTGCTAATGTCCCAGGATGTCTGCTCTTAGAGAAGACTGCTCCCCATTCAAGTCATTCTTTGAGAAACCGAGGAGTGACTTCCCAGGAGGGGGCGGCATAAACATGTACAAAGATGCCCTGAGTCTTCTTGCATGAGCTGGTGCTGGTTAGACAGAAACCACATTGCTATAGCCAGTGAGGACAGCTTGTGGAATCCCTGGATGATAGATTTAGAGCTGGAAGGAAGGGGTCATAGAGGCCATTGAGTCTAATCTCCATGTTTTACAGAAGAGGAAACTGAAGCGAGGGCTGTTAAGGCACTTGCCTAGAGATTATCCCACAGTTAATAAGCGTCTGAGATGGGATTTGAACTCAGTTCTTCCTGACTTCAAGTCTAGGGCCCCACAGGTATCAACTATTAACAAGTAAGGTAAATCACAAGCACATGAGATAAAGGCTAGCATCCCGTTTTATTCAGCTTTGGCAGATTTCTTACAAAATGCCTTTGTGACACAATTCTGTTCAACCTTCCAACTCCAGTTTTGTCCTTAGGACTACCCAAGAAGACCAGATTCTGATGGAAACTGAGCTCATTTTTCCTTTGGTGCTCCTGAAATCTGTTCTCATCCGGGCCCAAATCATTTCACTTTTTGCTTTCTCCGGCTGTGCTTCTAGATCCCCTGTCCCAGCCCCCAGACTTGCCTCACAAACTCTTTGAATGTTGAAGTTGGACAAGGCCCGAGAAGTCATCTGGTCCAACCTCGCTCGCAGTGAAGGAAACCATTTGTCAACCTCTCTAACAGCCTCTGTTTGAATGCCGCCCCCTAGAAGAACCTCATTATTCTTGCACATATGGAGTAATAATGTCTCTTTTCAGGGAGGCTAGGAGCCATTTTCTTGTTTTCCAGGTCCTAAAACCACCTCCCTTTCTTCCCCCTTCATACTCATTTGATACAAATAGGGATGACCTTTGGCAAAATTCTAAAGCAGAACCATATGTTATCTTTGGTGGCCCCCACCCCTCCCACCACTCTGTTTTGCACTTTCTTCCCTGGTCTAGTGATTTTCTTTGACCAAAGGACCACCTATCAGAGGTGAAGATGAATGAATTCACACTGGAAAGAACACATATTTTAAAAGGAGACTCTTGTCCTGGAATTTCTTAAGCCAAATGAATGGCCCTTTAAATGCAATAGTGAAAAACAAAGGGAACAAGAAGGTTGGTAGAGGAAGTATTTTGGAGCAGGAAGGGCATGAGAGGCACATAGCCAACCCCTGAATGTAAGGCATGATGAGACAGGAACATAACACAAGGCAGCCACATTCTCTTTGGAGCTATGTAACCGAGGACATTTTGCGGGCCTCTCCTTGTTCATATTTCTGACTGAGCTCAATTTTTCTCAGTCCAGTCCTGAGGATGGATGGTATAAGGGAGGATCTGAAGTATGTGACTGCATGGGAAGGTTGTGAAGGTAGAAAAAAGGAGCATGAAGGTGACTGGAGGTGAGAGCATTTCAGATACCTGCGGCCTGGGAACTCCCTCACAGACGTGGTTGGGATGTCTTCCTCAGATGCCTCAGATCCTGGCAGGAAAGAGCCTAGGACCCTGGATTTAAAGCTAGGAGGGATCTTAAGATCAATTAGGCCAACCCTTTGCTTCTAAAGATGAGGAAACTGAGGCCCAGAAGGGTCAGGTGCCTTGCCCAAGGTCACACAGGCCCATAGGTAGCAGAGCCCAGCCATGAAGCTAGGTCTTCTGCCTCCAGACCCAGCAGTGCTCTTTCCATGCCTGGGAAGATTCTCTAGAGTTTATGAATGTCACCCCCCTATAGTCGAAGTGTCAGATTGGGTCAGTCCTATCCTGAAGGGCCTTCAGAGCAGAGAGGATTTACATAATTAGCCCACCTCCCTCAACTAAGACACTGCAGAGCACATTTCTCTATGGCGTGGACCAGCTCATGAAGTGTGACGGGTCACCACCAGAGGGAGCAAGCAAACACCGGTATCCCTTCCCCAACCTTGTGCCTAGGTGAGTGATCTCCAATCACTTAGCAAGTATTTATCCAGCACTCCACCAGGTCTGGTGCAGGGCATGCAAAGAATGAAGAAATTTCCACTCACAAAGAGCTTACATTCAGAAGTCACTTAACTTTCCTGAGCTCTCTGTGCCAAGTTAACTTTCTCCAAATGGTTGGGTCATGATAACTTACCCCAACTGATATTTTTCATGCTGGAAAAACAAGTGCATTATATAATTAAATGGTGTATTATTACAGGAGGGTAACTCCTCCGCCTCCCCTGTGCTTGCACCCCTAGGGCTCTCCCTATCCTGCGTCAGTAGAAGAGAGATTGCCAAAAAGAGGGGGTTTGTACATAGCAACAAATGAACTTTGGCCAAGTAAGTGCTTGAAAAAAGGGGCCATTTCCCCAATAAGCCATGGCCTGTGGAAGCTATTTCTAACTTCATCCATTTATACAAACTTTAGGATTAGAGCCTGTGTAGGGAAAGGGAGGCCTGAGCTCCCAGGCATGTTGGTATTTTTTCCCCCAAGCTGTCCTTCTTGTTATTATTTGGTCAGCCAGCATTGCATTTTTAGAGAATTACAACAAAACTACATTCTGTCTTCATCAGAAAGCAATTAGAAGGGGGGGGGAGGTCAGAAACAACAGATGTGACTCTGCTTAGGCAGGTTAGAAGTTCAGCTGAACAGGAGGGAGAAGAATAATCCTGGGTCAGAGGCTGGGAAGGGAGAGAATGAGAAAAGGAGAGAGGGGCCCTTCTGTTCTGTTTTATTCTGGTTTCCCCCCTGTGGCATCCCTCTTGGGCCCACATGGAGCTGCACACTTTGCTTCTCACTGAGTTAGTCTCCATTGCCAGAAAGCAGCATTGAGAGCTTTGGCTGAACTAGGAAGCTGAGGCCCTGGTGCCATGCAAAAAATAGCAACTTTGCTTCATTTTCCAGCTGAGGGATTACTCTGCACAGACCCAGAGGGCTTTGGAACGCCATTTGGAAGCAAGATCACATTATATTTCCACCCCACCCCCCCCACATCAAAAAAAAAAGTTTTTTAAAGAAGGTTTCCATGCAATGAAGTCAAGTGCTTAACTCTAGAGAGCTTTTCCTGTCAGTGTTGGGGATGGGGTGGAGTGGTGTAGAGAAGGGTGGATATAAAGATCTTTGCTTGGGGATAGTGATTTCACTTTGCATTTTAGCAAAACATCAGCAAAGTAGACCTGGGAGATGCAGAGGGAGTTGGCTCACAGGAAGCATGGTTAGCTCAATGAAAAATAATGACAGCTGGTGGCAGAAGACAGAGGGGAAGAGAGAGAAGGAAGTGAATCTGAAGTGTAATCAAGGACCCTAACCACACCGGAGACCCAAATCTTGCAAAGCTCAGTCATGTATGAAAGATGGACTAGACCATCATTTTCCAGATCTTCTAGAACAGTTCTGCTCTTTCATGGGGAGAGGGAGAGAGTTGGGATGGGATGATATTAACCACCATCATTATGGACATTTCAAGTGGGAGCTCTCCTCTAAACATTTTACACAAATGGGTAGTCCCCCCATCTATTAATACCTATGAGCATCCAATGAGATGACAAATGGGAAGCATTTGCAAATATATACATAAATATGTATTTTATGTATATATATTTTTTTCCTCGACTTCATCAGGGTGGGTCCTTGCCCCACTATTGTACAGATCACCATTCCTCCACTCTACAGTGAACTGCCTTCATGAGTTCCTTTGGTCTTTTAAGTCTATGCCTTCATGGTCATCCTTGTGGTGATAAGGCTTCCAGCCTTATCTCGGACAATAGGTCCTGTATCTCTTGCTGTGAACATGAAGCCATTATAGTTTGGGAACCCTGGACAGTCTTTGAGATGCAAAGTTCACCCCTCTATGTTCCTGATTCCTGTGAGGATATATCAGAGGGTAGGAGGGTGCTAGAGTACATATAAGTAAATAGTTGGAGGGCCAGAGGTTGTTGGGAGAACCAATTCCAATAGCATTTCCTAATCACCCTTCTTGCAGGGGCCAGCGAGAAGCAGGGAGCAACTACCCCTAGGTCTTGATGGGGGTCAGCTGAGACAGGCACAGCTTACACACTCCCTTAAATTCCCTCAAGCCTCAATGGGGGCCAGTTAAGGCACACACAGATTCCCCTATGAGTTCCCCGTGGTTCTTTCCCCACTCACTGACCAGTGCCCACCTGCTTTATAGGGCAACAGACAAAGAAGGCATTTTGCCAACATTAAGCTCACAGGTTAACTTTAGCAATATCGTCATTCTGCACAAGCACAGTAAATATTACATTATGTCACCCCTTATCTCATAGCGCAGCCTCAGTAGGACTGTCTGTCACGACAATTCTGGAAACTACTATCTAGAATCCTTGGAACTAGTCTGGGAGTTATTATCTGACACCTGGAAACTAGACATTCCCATGGCCATGAATCCTGAGAAACTGAACTCTAAAAAGGTTAACAAAATCCTCCTTACATACAGTCACCCGGCTAGTAAATGTCTGAGACCAGATTTGAACACAGGTCTTCCTGACTCTGAGTTGAGAATTCTTTCCACTGTACTACGTTGCTACCATTTTTACATAGCTAAAGATACCAATACTTGGATATAGACGTACACAGACACATATCCATTTCGCTAAGTTTACTCTGCTGCTTTCCTGGCACTAATTGTTACCTTCCCCAAGAGACTCAGCCAAGTGGATGTTGCCAAAGCTGTGGTAAGGAGCAGCATCCCTGAATACCTAAGACCTGGCTCAGAAATGTTCCCCAGAGCGATACTCCAGCACTGTAAAACAAACAAACAAAACACCCCCTCTATAGAAGTGCCTTCTCAGACTCTTTCTTTTGTAGATGTAATTTTTTCCTTCTAAAAATACTTGACTGATTGATTATCCCACACATGAAAAGACCTTGGGAAAGCCATTGAACTTCTCTGGGACTCAGTTTCCTAGTTTGCAAAGTGAGGAGATGAGACTAGAAAGCCTCTAGGACCCCTTCCGATTCTCATACAATGATCCTCTGACGTGGGGTCTGAGGAGGCCACCAGGCTGAGTGTAGATACAAGGTTACTGGCTCAGGGCCTGGAGAATGGTTTAAAATATCACAAACAAACCAAAAAAACAAAGAAAACAAATCACGTGGCCTTCAAAACTTCACCTGGGTCAAGATCTTAATTCCCTGGGACAGCTATCCTTAGAAATCCCCTTCTCAAGCTTCCTGGTATCAGCAACGGCAGTCTTCCTGCATCTCTCATGTCCTTTCACACATCTTTGCTCTATATCCAAGTTGCAAGCAGCTTGTCAGGAAGTAAAAATTCTTTGAAGGCTTTCAATCAAGTCAATAAACATTTATTAAATACTGAGTGAGGGAATGGGGGTGGGGGTGGAAAGAATAAACCTTGATTTACAAAATCGTATCTGCCCTCTTAATTTACAGTCTAACGATGGTGAAAAAGACATTTTCAGAGGTGCTTTTTTTGTAGAAGACTCAGGGAGAAGAGCAGAGCCCAACTGAGGAGGCAGTTATCATCAGAGGGACTAGAAGTGCACTCCATTTTTTAGGGAAGTGTGAGAAGGGAAGGAACTGTCAAATATTTTTATGATTGACAGAGAAAAAAGCTTCTTCAGAATCATTAAATCCCTGGCAGTAACAATATATTTTTTAAATACTCAACAGCATTAGCTCTATGTGCGTGTATGTGTGTGTGTGTGTGTGTGTTTGTTCAATCATTTTTTCAGTCATGTCTGCCTCTTTGTGACCCTATTTGGGGTTCTCTTACAAAGATACTGGAGTGGTTTGTCATTTCCTTCTGCAGCTCATTTTATAGATGAGGAACTGAGGCAAATGGGGTTAAGTGACTTACTTGACCAGGGTCACACAGCTAGGAAGTGTCTGAGGCTGGATTTGAGCTCAGGAAGGTGAGTCTTCTCGACTCCAAGTCTGGCACTCTACTGTGCTACCTGGTTGCTTGAACCTCAGTTTCCTCCTCTATAAAATAAGAATGATACACTCATAACACCTTACCTTACAGAGCTACAGCAAAGATTGAATAAGACAGAGTATTATAGATTTGAACACGGGAAGATGAGTCTTCCTGACTTCAGGTCCTATGCTCTATGCACTATGCCACCTAAACACACACACACACACACACACACACACACACACACACACACACACACCCCTAAAATCCATATGCACTCTCTATACAGTATGATATATATATACAATGTGCATGTCTCACACATGCATATGTTATATAAACATATATGTGTACATGCATATTACATAAATATAGTATATTTCCTTATGTGGGTTTATATTGTTTCCCACAAAAGAATTTAATCTTCTCGAGGACAGGGACTCTTTCATTTTTGTCTCTGTATCCCTGGTACCTAGAAGTATCTAATAAATCTTTAGTCTTAATAAATGCTTGTTAAATGAATATTGAATGATATACTGGTTTTATGAGCATAGACAAATCATTTAATTTCTCAGTGCCCCAAGCAACTTCTTAGAATTATAAATTGTGGAGAAGTTGCCAATCTCTATTAGTGGATGAGGGAGTTTCTACCCCCAGAGATCTCTCCACTGATGAAATAACAGGCCTGGGCTCATACACACACTATTTATGGTTCCTTTGGGTCTATCCACTTATCTTGGCTGTTCCCTTTTCCTCTCAGAGCACAGGGGTACTGTTAGCAGCTCCATAGCCAATTGAAGGGAAGTCGAACGAGACCATCATGGTTGTCAAGGCATTAACCCTCCAGGTTTCTGAATGAGTCCCATACTTCCCGTGGGGTGCTATTTTCAGGGCTGAAGAGCTGGTATGACTCAGAGAAATGTTCATTTTCAGAACTACTAGAAGGGTGTGTACCACCAGGAAGGGTGTCTTGATTCTCCTTCTTGCTGCTAAGTTGGGCCAAATGCCCTCAGCCTCATGACTGCAAGGTCTAATAAGCTGCCATCTGTGTTCTCTGCTGATCTGGGATTGGATAATAAGGGCTGGTTAAAAAAACTTTTGTATGCCTTTTTGCCAGGTACAGCTCTTAGAAGTACTGTATGGATTCTATGCAGGACTATACCTTTTAATTCACTTTATGACCCCACAGTTAGGGGTTCAAAACAAACCACCAGGCATGTTTACCGATTTCTGACCGGAGAGTAGATGAAGAAAGAATTTAGATGTAGAGCTAGAAAATCTGAGAGTCTCTTACTGCCTTTATAATGTGGGGCAACTCCCCCATTTTCTACCTGTAAAATGAGGGAATTGGGCTAACTCAGCTCTAAAGGCCCTCCTAATTCAAATTTGATGATCTTAAGATTTAAAGATCTTCAGAGATCTACTCCCCCCCCCCCCCAAATATCTTCCTTGTACAATTGAGCACCATTAGAAGTTCATTCTAGGATGGCTAGGTGGTACATTGAATAGAGCACTGGCCCTGGGGTCAGGAGGACCTGAATTCAAATGTGACCTCAGACACTTAACACTTACTAGCCTTGTGACCTTGGGCAAGTCACTTAACCCCAATTGCCCTGCATTCCCCACTCTGAAAAGAAAAAAAAAAGATCGCAGAATTTCATTCCTCAAAAACATAAAGGGTTTGGGTTTTTGACAATCTTTTGAAGCGTAAATACACTTAGCAAGGGTAACACCTGTGCCTACTTAGTGTTCCTCCAGCTATAGGCCTTGTTCCTGATTTGTATAAGCTCACGCACACACAAATGTGTGTCAGTATAGTAAGAAAGCAAACATCCCTTCTGTCAGCTGAATAAATATGCCTGGCACATGTATGTAGTTCTATTTTTTCAGATGCATGTTGATACTACTGTGATAAATAAAATGCACTCCTGAATTCTCAGCAGCCTTTTCTTGATCACTGGATCAAGCCATCCTAGGACTGAAACATATCATGGAATTTGACTGAAAGAGAGTCCTCAGACCTCAAGAGGTTGGGAACCACAGAGCTAACAACACATTACCAGTATGTATGGAGAGAAAGGGGAGAAGGGGGTAGGGTGGGAAATTGGACAAGAGAGGGGCCCTAAAAGGGAAGTGGAATGCTACCACGCATTTCACAGTTTTGCCTGAGGCAAGCCATGCATCATGCAAGTCTTGTCCAGAACTAAGCACCCAGTACCTCTTTGAAAACAAACATAACAAATAGAACTTCTCCAGGGGTGCTTTCCCCAGCTATAGTCATGCCCCAAAAGGAAATGTCTGTCTCCCCATCAACCAGAACAAATTCAGAAGGAAAGTGCTAGAGCCAAGAAATGGGCATTTTTAGTTCACCATCCACCATCCGAGAATTTTTGAAAACACATTGCCAAAGAAAGTCCTCCGCCCCTCAAAAGGATTAACCACTACTCAGCACCCTCTGTAGATATATAAGCAGTTAAGTAATTGCAGGGCTTTCAGTAGGGAGGCAGGCCGTGGAGGCCTTCTAGTATTAGTCACGGAACACACAGTGGAAATGTCGACATTTTCCTGTTCTTATTTTCCCCTTCCCCCTTGCATGTTTGTCAAGGGCTGACCTGGGTCTCTAGGTTCTTCTTTACAATTTCCTTCAATCAAGAGAGGTTGCCTGGCTTTGGGGTTGGAGCTTTGGCCTTGGGGACCAGAAGGCTTGAGTTCAGTCCCATCTCTGGCACATATCCCCTTGTGACCCTTGGCCCATAAGTGTCCCAAACAATTCTCTAAAATTAGAAGACACATACAGGGAAGCTGCCTTTGGAAAAAGGAGTTCCCACATTGACAATTCTTCACACCATGAAATCACAGGTCTAGACCACAACTTTTTTTTTTTCTCCACATAATCTCCATTAAAGTCCTATTCTGACACCTCATTGTTTTATGGAGGTGGTCAAGTGCAAGCTTTGGTAGGTCTGGGAAGATTAAAAAACTTTGAGTAGTGACCTGTGTGTTGATCTGTCCTCTGAGAAAGGCTCATCATCAAGGTTGGTTACCAAATGGTAAATTTTCTTGGCCACAGCAATCCATGAAGACTGCTCAGGCAGGGAGTATTGGGATATGCCACGTTAGAGGGAGTGCCCCATGGGTAAAGTCACTGTTCTTTCACAAGTCTTCAAGTATTCTTTCACAAAACACCTCTGGACATCAGGCTATGGTGTCCAAGGTATACAGATGAGAAAACTGAGATTCTAACAAGTGGGATGACTTAGAGACGTTCACCTAGCAAATCTCCCCCATTAGATTGCAAACTCCTTGGGCACAGGGACTGTCTTTTGCCTCTCTTTGTATATCCACTGCTTACTTAGCAGTGTCTGACAAAGATGGCACTTGATAAATGCTCATTCACTGACTGATGATGGGAAAGGACATGAGAATTTACTATCTTCCTTTTACCAATTAGGTGCTCAGCCATTTGAGAAGGCAGGGTAGTAGAACACCAAGATCACTGGTGCCAGAATCAGAGAGCCCGAGTTCAGATCCCCCTGCTGATACTTATCATTGAAACTCCCTGGGCTTTGGTTTCCTCATCTCCTTTCTTGTTCTATACTATGAGATTCATGAAGTGGATTGTGGGTATTTGCTGTGAGAAGACTTCTTTCATTTCCCCTGGGATCTCCCCACTCAAAGATTTAGACAAGAAAAATAGGGCATCTGGTTTTACTTATTGTTTCAGAGCTTTAATTCTTTTGATGTAGGGGAACTCCCATTGTGGGAAGTCCCTTCACTAATGAAAATCAACAAATCTTCTATAGCTCAGCTTTAGAGAATTTCAGTATTGTAATGGTAATGAGAGGTGGTAAAGAGAGGCTGACTGGTTTACCTATCGCCCCACATTTAGAGTGTGTCAGAGGCAAGACTTTTACTAAGACTTCCGGATTCCAAATCTGGGCCATTGTCTACTATAGCAAGCTTCCTCTCCTGGATTTGTGTCAGTAGTTAAAAAAAAAAAAAAGTACTCATCCACCAGCCCATTTCTTCACCGAGAGTTCTATTCTCATCATGACTTTATTCTATATCCTTCTCAGCACTGAGAATCAACTGATGGACAGTTACAATACCAAAGTGATGGCCCTAGGAGGTTGAAAGGAGGAGTTCTCCGATTTCCTCGATAGGTCCTTGCGCATAGCAGGTGCTCAATCATTTTTTGTTGAATTGAATTGAATCAGATCCCCCGGAGAGGATAAGGGCTGATACCTCTTGGCTGGTGATATGATCTGAGTAGGTTGTAGGTGTCACCCCTAGTTGATAAAATTACAGATCCATCCATCAAAGTAAGTTTTAGTAAAGATGTATTAATATCAGTTTCTGTTCTCCATTCACATACATCAGTCTCTTCAAATAGACCCTAAACTCCCTGAGACCTACAACTGAATATCCTGCTTTTGTCCTGCTTATTCCCCAGCACCACCTAGTACACTGACTCATTGTCAAGCACAACAAATTCTAGTTAACTGATTAACATAAAAAGAGCAAAATGGTTCCCTAGGGACTTCCCCTCCTGGGAGAGTAACATGCACCTCAGACCTAGAGGAGTGGTGGGGCCCTGGGCCAGATCTACTACTATTGCTCTCCCCCTCCCCAGTCTTTTTGTACAAATGAAATCTAGTTAAAATGGACCTAAGGGAAAGTTTGAAAGAGTAAAAGCAGTTATAGATGGGGAACTTGCAGCCTGAGAGGGCTGTGAAAGAGAAGAGCTGGGCTGTGGAAGCAGCTCCAACTGGCTTTCAGAGAAGTGATTGTTAAGTTTTCAGCAAGAGCACCTCAGATATCCTCAAAGTTAAAAACCAGGGCTTGACATTATTTTGTTGATTGTCTATACTTGTGAAAGATAGAGAAAATGTGAATAATGCAGATAATGTTAATAATGCCAATTAAGCTTAAAAGCACATCATGCATATATCTTCCCCTTCTCCCCCCATGAGCAGTTATCATTTATCAGCAAAACAATGGGAAAGCACTACCCTTCTCTGTTTCCCATGAGTTTACACCTGAGTTGCTGTCCATTTGTACCCAGGTGGGCAAAGAATGGAATGGGACAGTTGATATCATTACTCTTGCCCTAGGGAACCCTAGGTGATGAAATGGTTATTTCTGTACTAAATAAGGACAGCTTCTCTTGACTTCAGGGTCGTGAAGCATCCATGGCACTATACTTTTCTGAGACACTCACTGTCACACTTTTGTAGTTAGAGATTTCGATGTCACCTCTTTCTTCACTTTGTCAGAAGAGAGTGCTCCATTTTCCCTGTTGCTATAATTAAAGAATTAAGAGGTCACATTTGGAATAGACCTTTAGAAGATCATCTTGTCCAACCTTTTACTTTATGGTTGAGGAAATTGGGGTCCAGAAAAGTTAAGTGACTCGTCCAAGTTCATACAGGTAATATGAAGAAAGCCAGAATTCAAAACCAAGTTTTCTGACTCCAAATCTAGAAGCATTCTTTCTGAGAAAGCAGAGGGAGAGACCAGTAGTCAGAGATAGACAGAGACTTTCAAATGTCATCTTGGTTTTCTTTTCTTTCTATGTGGCCTCAATTCAATCAGTGTCAATGGACAGTTTTGTTTTTAAAACATTTATTCTGTTCTCATTACTGTATCAGACACTAGGGTGGAGGTAAGGGTGAGATGAAGGGAAATAAAAATTTAGAACCACAAAATTTAGTTCTGGAAGGAATTTCAGAGAGATCATGAAGTTCTACTTCCTCATGGTGGAGATGAAGGAAATGAGGTGCTTGTCTTAAAGCCCCAAACTAGAGCAAGTGGGATAGCTTATTGAAAAGAGACCAGAAATTGAAGATACAGTGAATTTCATTCCATCACTCTATAGGAGCTCAGTAGGTATTGTTGAAAATGATCAAGTAGTTTTTAGAAGTTCTGAGGATCTTTGTCCCAACTCCCTCTCTCACAGTCAAGTCTTAGTTCCTGAAGCAAGGTTATTTCTCTTCCTCAGGGTTCTAGGGCTACTCCTAAGGAGTTGGACCTGATTCTTTAATGCCATTAGCTTGAGCCCCCACTGGTGTTATACATCTCAAGAATATCAGTTGAGAATCATTTCAGTCAGCCAGCCTTAAGGAACTTTTAGAAAGAGCTATTTGCTAAAGTGGTATATAAGGACAAATTGGTATAAAACATCCCCCCCCCAGAAGTCTATAACATATTGTCCCACAAGTGTATGTAGAATCCTTTGTAAAACAGACTCAAGCTCAGAGAAAACATATACCAAAGGGATTACTCACAGCTCCTGATTGCTAGAATTCCTTTCCTTCTATTTGTGGGGTACTCAGGATGCTCCCCTTAGTCATGGTATGGTTTCTTTCATGGGCTTATGTCCAATCTGTCCTTGACCCCCAAAATAGACACTGACATCAGGTGATCTGGGTCTACTTCTCACTGGTTAGGGGGTAGAACCAAAATAGGAATATATTGGTTTGACCTGTAAAAACCTTTCTTCTCTGCCACATGCTATGTATGTCCTTCCATGGGGCTAAGATGTTATCTTAGCTTGACCATGCTAAATGAAAACAGTCTCTTCTAACCTTCCTATTTAACCACCCATGCCATCCTACAGGGGAGTCTATAGAAGGGCAGATTTCCTGAGAAGTTAGAGGACAAAGGAGCCAGCCAAGATCTCCCTTAAGCATCTTGTGGCAGTTATACACCTGAACCACCATTGACCATCTAGACTCTAGGCAAGGAAGGGTTTGGAACGAGCTGATATTCACAGACCGATAACTCAATATCTTCTGAATGAATATAACAGCTTATTGGAGTACCAAACTACATCCCCAAACTCACCTAGCAACAAAGCATCTACTAGAACTGACACTCTTCCTTTCATTTCTTTGCTTTCCTCCTTTACCATCTTCCTTATCAGCCTCCTCCAAATCTGTATCTTCATATGCATCTGAAAACAGGTCTCTACAAGTATAGGCTCCTGAGAGGAAGTTACAATGCAGCCATGATCCAACCAATGTTTACTGAACACATTCTAGTCAGGAGCTAACTTTGCCCTGAGAAGGATCCCTTGTCTTGAGTTTACAGTCACGCTTTATTTAAGTTCCTATGGCTTATACTTTGTCGTATACCCTATAGCTCCTCTACTTAAAATGATAGCATTGGGTCATATATAACTAAGATCTTTCCCATCTCTTGTTCTTTGTGTAATCCATGGTGCTTAGACACCATAGGTTCTTTGATTTAGAGCTGAAAGAAATCATCCTGCCCAACCCCCTAGTTTTAGAAATGAGGAAACTGAAGCCCAGAGAAATTAGGTGATTTACCCAAGGTCTCTTAAATGGTGAGTGACGGAACTGGGATTTGAACCCAAGCCTTCTAATACTATATCTAGTGTTCTTGCCACTGTACCACATTGCCTTGTAATCATGAAGCTCAGGTCTGGAAAAGGATTTTATTTTATTTTTTTTACTTTAAAAAAAATTTATTGCTTTCTTTAAAAGTAGCTTTTATAAATTTATCTCTGCCCCCCACCCCTCTTTGTGACAAAAACAGTTAAGAAAATGAAAATAACGCACTGCTGACACGCTATCTAACCCCAAAACCCCCATCAACCTGCTGAGAGAAAAAAACATGTCTCATCAGTCTTCTGATTAATATTTATTATTTACCTTCGCCAGAATTGTTTTTAGTATTTTTCTTTCCATGAAACATGTCTCTTAATTCTGCTTTCTTCATTCTACATAAGTTCATATACATCTTCCCTAGTTTCTCTGAGTAACTCAAATTTCTTGTTTCTTCCACAAAAAGTGCCATTAGTAACAGGGCTCTCCCTCACCTCAATCCCTCTTTGATCTCATTTTGTTACATGCCTTGTAGTAAACAGACAGTTGGGTCAAAGGGTTCAAATAGTGACTTTTCTTGAAAAGTTCCAAACTGTTGTAATGGTTGGACCAATGCAAAACTCTATTACCAGTGTGTATTAGTTCCTGTCTTAAAACAGCATTGCTGGTTTGTTTTTTTTTGCCTCATGTTTGCCAATTTAGTGTGAGGTGAAACCAGTATTGTTAAATGTCCATTTCTCTTAGTGATTTCCTGTAATTTTTTTTGTTAATTGCATTTCTTAATTCTGAAGGTCATTTGTTCATATCTTTTGAACACTTAGGTAGGAAATGGTTCTTAGTCTCATATTTTTGTATAAGTTTCCTATAGAAGATTTTATTCTGTTATTCGATTAAACTATTTTTTCCAGTCTAGTTTCTTTTGGTTTTGTTTGTACACATTGTAATGGAAATGCAAATTTAAAGATCATCCCTGCCCCTAGGCTAAAGTGCACCTGGAGCCTGGGGTGGGAGGCTTGTTTTTCAGTAGATACTTCTTGATTGGCCAGTGGGTCGATAAGGTTGTTACATTCTCTGAGCCAGGAGAAGGCTATATAAGCCCTGATGTGTAGCTTTGTTTTGGGGGCTCACTTTGAGAAGTGTTCTGTATTCTGAGAAGCCATTGTCCAGAGGGCCCCCCCCCCACTTTGAAAAACCCAGATGTGGAAACCCAGATGTTGACTGGGTATGGATGTAATGGTTGGACAGTTTGGAAGTCTGTCTACTTGATCTGTTTCTGTCTTGATAATTCTGCCTGTGTATACTTTGAAGTTCGGGGTGCTGACCTTTTTCCCCTGAACAAGGTAAACGATACATGTCTGATTGATTAAAGTAAGCTTGTTAACCCATTTTGAGTTGCTTTCCTTTAACAAAGCAGATCCAAGAACCTGTGGTGGCAGCAAACCCTGAGGACGCCGGGGTGCTTGCTGCTACACACATGCATTTTAATTTTATACTTCTATCCTTTGGCTTAGAATTCTCCTTCGTATAATTGTGAAAGGGATTTCCTTTCATTCTACTAATCTCACCCCATGTGTGTGTATTATTGGCCTACTGTTTTAAAAAAAAAATCCATTTATAACTTATTGTGGAAATAAATGATGATCTAAACGTTTTCTGCCAAACATGATCAGTTTTCCTAGTAGTTTTTGTCAAATAAGGAGGGGTCATGGTTTTCAACAGTAGGTACTGAATGGATGACTAGCATTAACCTTAAAAGTTAATACCAGAGTGGTGTTAAGAGATTGTGATAGTAATGGCAATTAAAGATTCCCCTGTATTGGCTTGGTTTTCAAATTGATTGTGTTAAAACCCAGAGTTTGTTAATCCCACCTGTGGGATGGGCTTGTTGATGTGAAAAGAAAGTCCTGAACTGGGAGGAGCTGGTGAGGTAGATTTGGAGAGACACTAGAGAGAGGCGGAAGATCTTTTTGGAGGCAGCACCTCGTGGAGAGAGAGAGAGACTAAGAGAATTGCTGGTGGCCGCTTTGAATTGCCCTGGACTTTTGAGACCTGCCCCCTGAGCTGCCAAGGACTGAGGAGACATGGCTGTTTTGCTGGTACTTTGTCTGTCTGTTTTGATGTTGTTTTGCCAGATTTGTCCACTGGTGAAAGACAGTCCTTTTGTTGAAGAAGTCCTGGAACCTGGCTGTTCGCTAAGAAGCCCTGAGACTGTCCTGCAGACAGAGAGTGAATACTGTCCACTGGTGAGGGACAGTGCTGTTGTTGCAGGGGTCTGGAGACTGTCCTGCAGACAGAATGAATACTGTCCACTGGTGAAGGACAGTGCTGTTGTTGCAGGGGTCTGGGAGCCTTTCTGTTGGTTCAGAAGCCCTGAAGAAGGATTTTCTTGTTGTATGTTTACAGAAATCCTGGGAGAGGGCTTTGCTAATGTGTTCAGGGGTTCTAGGACTGTTCTACAGACAGAGGATAAATTCATGAAGGGACTGGCAATGTATCTTATGGCCTTGCTAAGCCTTGTCTCTCCAGGAACTAAGATTGCTGAGAACTTGCCTCGTGTCAAGATGAAGAAAAGACCTCCATTTGGGTATTAAGTGCTGTGTTTAAACTTGATGTAACTCTGGGGTAGATTCAATTGTGATCCAGGGGTGGGGAACTTTTGACCTTATGTTTGGAAACTAATCTCCATTTGAGAAGAGGGGCTTTGTGGTGGACTTAATTAAGGTATAGCCTAGGGGTGGAGAAGTATTTAGAACAGAGACTTTGTAATTGATTGAATGATTGGAAGGTCCTGGGGTGGGGTAGTACTTGGAGATTATTTAATCAGCTTAGTAAATGCTGTATTTTGAATGATGTCATGTTTTGATCTTCTCTGTTCTTGGTTTGTCACTGAATAAAATAGAGAGCACCTATGCTGGTATTTTGAACCTGGGAAGTTGCCTTCTTTTGGCATTACATTACAGAGATACATAAGATGGAATTGAGGCAACTCATTCTATAAGGGAGAAAAGTAGTAGAGGTGTGACCCTGGAAGGAAATGTATGAGGCAACAATGGGCCTATGTCATAAGACCTGGAAAGAGGTCCATTCTGGTTTGGGGAGTTTGGACTTAAAAATGAAATGGTTTTGGAAAATTTATAACGCTTGATGTCCAGTTTCAAGTAACACGCTTTCCACATCAAGCCTGCTGTTCTTAATATATGGCTGGCACATCCACATAGATAAGTAGCTTAAAATAAGATCCTGGTTTGTAGCATGGGCGAGCTCTTCAACAATGATGCGTTTGAGGAGTATTTCCTTCTTGTATATTTCTGAAAGCTTATGGGAAACTTCATAGAAGTAGGCAGTAGGCCATGCATGAAAAAGGAGTGTTTGATAATTTCCATTTCCATGATGGTAATTTTCTAGGTACAAATTCCTTTAGTGGTTGATGTTAACTTTTCCATTTTCACCTGTACCTTAGCCAAGTTTTCCAAGGTGCTATGAAGTTCCTTGCACAACATCTCAAGTTCCTCATTAAATTTTGCATGTACCTTTTGAGAATGAAAGCCAGAAGGAATGCTGTTCCGTTCTAGTTCTACCTTGTCTTCAGTAAGTGCACTGATTTTGATGTTTCCTATTTTATTTGCAACAGAAAACCCCAATATTGTTGAGAGTCTCCCATTTTGATAATAAATTGTACCAATCTGCAGCATTGTCCTTAATTTTTCTTGTACTGACAGATAAAACAGTTCTTTTGGAGTAACCAGGCCAGAGTTTTTCACATCCATAACTTTAAAGCCAAAGATCCAGCCACCACAAGCCAGACAAAGTTGGAAGGAGCCAACCGGACCGAACTTGACTTTCTCACGTCAATAGCCACTTGTGGCTGTTCCTCCTGAGCTCGCTCTGCCCAGTGCCTGGAGCCTTGATGACTCTGGAAAAGGATTTTAAAGATCATTGTGTCCAATCCCTTCATTTTGCAGGTGGGAAAGCTGAAGTACTAGGAGAGGGTGGAATTTTCCCAATGATACCTGCTGGCTGCTATTGTAGATGCTCAGGGAGCAGTTAGGTTTTAAGTGCTCTAAGGTGGTGGGTGGGTGGCTGCATGGGGAAATAGAGCCTGGGAGATTGCAGTGAGGAAGGAACAGCTGAGTGGAGGAACTTCAAGAGACAAAAGTAGGCGTGGTTGTGTTAGAGATAAATTGAAATGGGGAGAGTGGGATGCAATCTGATTAGTTGATCACAAACCCCTTGGAGTCAAACCATTCTCCTTTATAGCATAAAGCAGAGGTTCCCAAACTTATTTGGCCTACTGCCCCCTTTTTAAAAAAAGTTACTCAGGGGGCAGTTAGATGGCACAGTGAATACAGCACCAGCCCTGGAGTCAGGAGGACCTGAGTTCAAATGTGGCCTCAAACACTTAACATTTACTAGCCATGTGATCTCGGGTAAGTAACTTAACTCCAATTGCCCTGCTTTTCCCCCTTCAAAAAGCAAAAAAAAAGTTACTCAGGGCCCCCCTGAAAATCTACTTTCTTTCACCCTTTAATGTTTTTTTTTTTAGAATTTACATCAAATTTTTTTTAATGACATGTCTTAAATTTAACAATTTATTGTAAATTTCTGGTTTTTTTTCCCTGTTTTGGATTTCAATGGTGCAATATTGTATCATATAACCATATAGTATTGTATTATAAACAAGTCATTACACACACATATTCCTGCCCATGCATTCCGGACTTTACAACAATGTACAACATGCTCTCCTGCCAACACTTGCTTGTTAAGACTTGTCAGTGGATTTGACCACTAATCAGTTATAACTTGAATTTTGTGTGTTTATTTGGAAAACAATGTAATCACTATGACTTTAACTCTGTTATACAACAGATGAAAAATAGTTTTTCATACAAACAGTTTTTCAAAATTTTCCTATCTTCTCTTCTTTCCTTATGCTTTCACTGTTCCCTTATTTTTATTCAACACTGCCCAACTGTACTTGAGGTTACTACTGACCCCCTGGATCATTCCAGCACCCCCCTCCCCAGGGAGCAGTATAACCCACTTTGGGAACTGATGGACTATAAATCATGAACCCCTCTGAAGTCTTCATTTTGGAGACACTGAAATTGAGAATAGTAAAAGAAATGCCAAAAAAGCCATAAAAATAGAAAAGTATATCAGCAAAACATTAAGAAATGCACACAAGCAAATAAAAAGAAGTTCAGAAAGGGACACAAGCAGGAAAATTTTGTTATCATTATATTAAATTTAATACATAATTAAGAATATGAGAGAAAATTGTAGCTTTCATAAAATCATAGAAAATCACATACAATCCTTTTTTGTTTTTTTCTCTTCTGAAATGTTCATGTTTGTTGATAATTAAGTTCGTAATTTAAAAAAATTTAAATAAAAAAGAAACTGAGTCTTAAAGAGATTGAAAATTACTTTCTCTAGATCACATGGCTAAGAGGAACACACACAAAAGTAGAGTGTTCTCTGGAGTCTGGAGCTACTCTCCCAACCTCCACTCTCAATGGTAGGTGGGAAGTAACCCTGTGGAGTGAGAGAATAATTTTCTAATGCTGTAACTCACAAGACCCCATTAGTGTGCTTCCTCCCTTTATTATCTACCAGTTAATAGCAATTAACCAGTCAGACTGAATTAGCTTTTAGAAAGTTATTTACTAACATGGTAGGGTACTCAGAAATGGTTCTCAGAAATCTATGATGCAACCTGAAAAATAAAATAAAATTGAATTTAAAAAAAAAAAAGAAATCTATGACACACCATTCTACCAGCACATAAAAAGTCCAAGGGGAAAGTAGAACTTATTCCCATTTGTTCACACTTTTGATTAATTCATTCATTTTAAATGTTTTCATCTGACAAAGACATAGCTGAGTCAGTTACTTTAAATGCAGTATGAGGATTTGGTTGGTTGCCTCTATCAATTCCCACCATCACACAAACAAGACCTAGAAGTAAATAAATACTGTAGAGCACCATGATCTTTCATGAACCCAAGAATGTAAAATACTAGGGGGGAGGACACCTTATTCAGCTATGACTGCTAGGAAATCTAGAAAATGATTTGGTAGAAAATAGATTTAGACCAACTTTTTATCTCATATTCCACAATAACCTACAGATGGGTATATGACCTATTTCTAAAAAGGACATTTTTTTTTTTGCTTTTTGGAAGGCAACTGGGGTTAAGTGATTTGCCCAAGGTCACACAGATAGTTTTTTTGTGTTAAATGTCTGAGGCCGGATCCAAACCCAGGTCTCCTGACTCCAGGGCTGGTATTCACTGTGCCACCTAGCCTCCCCCATCTTTTTTTTTTAACTTGAGGAGAATGGAGGGAAGAAGACTTGAAAAGTTGGGAGTACCATGGTATAGGACTTCCCTTTTAGTTCTACTGTTTATCCTTTGTTCATGCCTTGAATTGTTGCATGAATTGAATTTAAGTAAGGCAATAGTTGAGCAAAGTTGTCATTCTCACTCTGTCCTCCAGAGTCATTGCAGTCCAGTGGCAAGATGAAGTCAAGATGACTGGTGATGGCCCAGGATGCAGTGGGTGACCTTGGCTTTTCTAAATTATTTCCCAGGTCTCAGTTTGTCTGAGCTAGCCCATCAATAACTAAAGGCTGGGTAAGAACTGAGACAAAAGATGACCTGATTTACCATCACAAAAGTATCAATCTAGGAGTGAAAGACCCTCAAAGTTTCTCACAAGAATAGAAAACAATTGCTATTCACACTTACTCTAGTCCAACAAAAGCTAAACAATGGGCTAGAGACTTGGGCTGGGAGCTATTATTGGCCCTACAAAGAAAGCCAGAGTGATTTGGGTTTAAAGGCTAATCCAGTAGCTCCATCTAAAACACAATGGGCTTTTTTAAAGCCTATTTTTTCAGAGCTACATTTCAAGAAATTATAAATGAAAACTGCACTCAGAAAAAAAAGTAAATTCTATCAGCTTTTTGAAAAACATAAAAATAATTTAAAACCCAATTAAATAAATAACAAAGAAATAAATAAAAGATTAAAACCCCCCAAATCCCCAAATATCTTAACAAAGTATGTGACCAAAAATTATACTCCTATGGACAGGGTACTCACATGTAAGTATATGGTGCCCCAAGTGGGGAGAAGGGCCACATGTGGTCAAGGGAGGAAGAGAAAAAAGAAGAGGAGTATCCCCCCACTTTTGCTCAAATCGGCAGGTTGGGCCCCCCGAGGACAGCTACTCCTACTCTCAGGGTCCCAGAGGTAATGCTCAGAGACTGCGCTTCTCCCGCTGTAGGTTCTGAGTGCCAAATGCAGCAGTCCCCATTCACAGTCACCCAATATTCTCAATTAGTTGTTTGTTTGTTTACAAAAGTTATTTGCTCAGATAACACGGTAGAGAGAGTTAATACAAAGTGTTCTCCTGAAACTCTGGTTCCCATTTTCCCACAAATACCCGCAGCATCCATGGAGGAGAAACTTAAGCTTACACCATAATAGTAGTGAGGCACATGTATAAGAACAGGTATGTATGACAAAGGTTTAACCCACAGTCCCTGCTCTGGAAGTCCTTCTCTTTATGTAAAGACCTTCATGTAGAACCTGTTGGTGGTGGTGGTGGTGGTGGTATTGGTCTTTTGTTCTCAAAGAGGACCAATGACATCATGATAGGTGATGTCTTGACTTGGGAGTGAATTGGATTTAAATGAGGCAGAACTGTGCAGTCGTCAGCCTCCCTCTCTCCTCCAGTGTCATCCACTAGCAGTGGCCCAATTTCTGTAGTCCAATTGCCCAATTGATAAATGGTCAAAGGATATGAACAGGCAGTTTTCAGGAGAAGAAATCAAGGCTATCTATAGTCAGATGAAAAAAAATGGTCTAAATTACTATTGATCAGAGAAATGTAAATTAAAACAACTCTGAGGTACTACTCCACACCTATCAGATTGAAGTGTTGGAGGAGATGTGGAAAATTACTGTTCATGGAGTTGTAAATTGGTCTAACTATAAAACTGTGCATACCCTTTGATCCAACAAAACCACTTACTAGGTGTATATCCCAAAGAGACCAAAGAAAAAGGAAAAAGACCTATATGTACAAAAATATTTATTGCAGCTCTTTTTGGGATGGCAAAGAGTTAGAAATTGAGGGGATACCCGTTATCTGGGGAATGACTAAGCAAATTATAGTGTGTGATTGTAATACAATTTTATTGTACTGTAAGAAATGATGAGTAGAATGGTTTCAGAAAGAATTGTAAAGACATATGAATGATACAAAGTAAAATGAGCAGAACCGGGAGAACACTGTATACAGTATCAGGAATATCATATGATGATCAGCTGACTTAGTTCTTCTGATCAATATAAAGATCCAAGACAATTCTCAGGGAATTATCATTAAAAATGTAATCTATCTCCAAAGAGAGAACTGATAGCATCTGAGTACAGATTGAAAGCATAATGTTTTCACTTTATTTTTCTAGCTTTTTTTTTTCTTTTTGCAACATAGCTAATACGGAAATGTTTTTCATGATTTCACATGTATAATTGATATCACATTTCTTGCCTTCTCAATTGGTAGGGGAGGGGCAGGAGGGAGAGAATTAAGAACTCAACATTTTTAAAATGTTAAAAAAAAAACAGCAACAAGCCTAGTCGACTTTTATGAAAGTGTAGAAAAACGTGTATGTATACAGATACACACACACACACATATGGAATATATATGTGCATATATATGTATGTGTGTATGTATGCATAATTTGCTTGGAGGAGTGTTCAGAATTGGAAATCTAGTTTCTGACCTAGGAAGTGGGAGACCTGATTTTTAGTTCTAATTCTACGGCTAACTAGCTGTAGTGACCGTGGGCAAGTCATTTAACTTCTCTTGGTCTCATTTTCCTCATTTATAAATGGAAGACATTAGGCTTTGTCAACTATTTCCAGCCCAAACTATGGAACAGACTGGCAAAATACATAACTTGTCTACCACAGCCTGTACCTTTCCTGTGCTGGAGATGGAGATGGCAATAGGAAGGGAGGATGGGGTTGAGGTACTTTCTGAGATCCAGATAGCAGAGACAGAAGAGTGAGGAAAAAAGGAGATGGGGTGGAAGGAGCAATACAACTTGAAGCTCTGTTAGCTATAGGGACTTTTTTTTTCTTCTTTGCCTTTGAATCCTTGGCACCCAACCCCGTACCAGTGAATAGCTCTTAGCAAAGCACACTGAACTGAACCGAACAAAGCAACATACAGGGGAAAGAAGGAGAAAAAAAGTGTCTGATCTTTAAGTTTATAGGTTTTCAGAAGGAAGGACTTCCAGCAGTAAAAAGTTTTTGGAACAGTATACATTCTTCACTTCCACACACAGCCAATTGAAAAACACTCAACTGAATGATCTTTAATGTACTTCCCAGATCTAAAATCTATGTTTTGATGATTCTAAGTAGAATCAGAAATAATTCCTGAAAAGGAAATTCCATTCAATTCTATCCACATTTCGTCACAAAAAAGTCAAGGTGAGAAGAGACCTTACAGAAACAACCTTATCTATCAATTTCATTTGACAGATGAGGGCACTGAAACTCCCAGAGATTAAATGACTTGCACAAGGTCACAAAGATAGTAAGTGGCTTGCTCCGCCAGCTGCATTATGCTCAAGAGTTGAACTGTAACTATACTTGTGATTATCGGAGATCTGGTTTTAGCAAAGCTATCCCTAGCATGGAGCCCTAATTAAGGCATGAATATAAATAAGGCCAACCTAGGCCCCATGAAGTCTGGGCTCAGGACTCAGACCCATTTGGAAAATGTTTTAATTTCATTTGCTTTTTTATTTGATTATTAAGTGTAGTTTGCACAGAGAAGGAGGGAATGCCTGTCTTTATTAGCTGATTCCTCTTCCTTTCTGGCTTGCATGTCTCCCTGGTGAGTAATGGGGAGGCTGCCTTTCTGGAACACCAGGGAAAAGTTCCAGCAAATTGCAAAAGCATGTTCCTTCCTTGAAAAAAAAATCTTTTTGTACTTCTACTTTTGCTGATTTTTTTTTAAAAGCAAAGTTCATGAAAGACTTCCATAAAAGACCTGAATATGCCTTCACTTTCTTTGTCCTCTCTGTCGAACCCCCTTCCCTCTCTTATGCTTGTATTCAATTTAAAGGAATAGCAAAACCTAAAATCAGATAAGCAAGTGATCTTGCAAATTTATCATTTTTTAATCAATGGAATTCTAAACATTTAACCTAGAATTAAATCGGTAGTGTTGACATTCATCAGAGATGGAGGCAGAAATATGGGTAAATAATATTGTATAGGTTGTGAGATGCATAGATGGGTTCACTTAACTGGTTTTCTTTGTTATATGGCAGTGTTCATGGGGTAACAGAATCATAAAATCATAGATGTAGAGTTGGCAGAGACCTCAAAGGCCACATAATTCAACCCATTCATTTTATAGTTGGGGAAATATTTTATTTGGGGTACATTTTAGGAAATGGCTGTTTGGGGAAAAAAGACATTAATGGAACAGCACATACAAAATAAGTCTACTTTCACATCGTCTTTGAAATATTTAAAGGAAACTGCCATTTCTAGCAGAGGGGAAAGAGTACTAGAATCAAGAACACCTGGTTCAAATTCTACCTCTGATACTTACTAGTTGTGTGATCATGTATGCTGCCAACCTTTATGAGCCTTAAGTTTCCTCATCACTAAAGGGAAGGGGTATGGCGAAAGTAATAAATCCTTATAATGCCTACCTCACACATATTAGAGTTCCTGCCTTGCAAGGCTTGAAAGAGCTATAACCTGGTTTCTCAACAAACTTGAAGCATTTTTCATGAGACTCCCTCAGTTGATGGAGAGAATGATGATACTTCACTGTGCACTTACATGAGTGGTAGAGTTGGTTTGAGAGGAAAGGAAAGGAATTCTTCCTTGTTTGAGGGACACATGTGGTGCTCAATTCTCTAGAGGATCAACTCCCCCCCTTTTTTTTTGTCTTTTTGGAGGGGGAAGGCAGGGCAATTGGGGTTAAGTGACTTGCCCAAGGTCACAAAGCCAGTAAGTGTGTCAAGTGTCTGAGGCTGAATTTCAACTAAGGTCCTCCTCATGGTGCTCTATTCACTGCACCACCTAGCTGCCCCTGAGGATCAACTCCTAGGAAGAGAGAAAGATTCCCTTGCTGACATGGAGGAAAAACCATTTCCTTGACATGTCCCTGATTTCCAGCTTGCCTTCTTAGAGACTTTGGGAGATTTTCCCTTGTGTGAGATAAGAGCCTAACTCACTTGGTTTCAGCTGAGATGAACTCACTCCCATCTAAAGAAATGATTCATTTTTATGTATTTTCTGGCATATTTTAATTTGGACTTCTCCGAATACTACGTTATTTGCTTCGATTTGCTAACTTGCTAGTCTCTATTTGTGGTTATCTTTTGTGTAACTGAAGGTGGGGAGAGCCCATGCTGATATATATAAGCTTGGAGTACCCTACTACCCGTAAGAGAGAGAGGCCAGGAAATCAGCTTTCTTTCTGAACGAATCAAACCAGCAACATTTAAGGGCACAGATAGATTTAATTCTAATTTGATGCCAGAGAGGCCAGTCTCATGCTTCTCTTGCTACCCTCAAGGCTAGAATCATAATCCCCCAGGTAGAGGGGTAGATACAATTCCTGAGATCTTGAGTCATTGTTCTATATGTTCCCATGTAGAAATGCATAAACTACTTATCTCATTATACATTGTGTACTCAAAGTACACTATGATATAAGTGGGTTTTTTTTTAATAGTTTAAGTTCTTCAGTTATTTCAGAAGTCATAAAATCAGTAAGAAACAGTGAAGATTTGAAAGTAGGAATCAAGTTTCTAAGGAGCAACAAAGGAGGTGCAGAGAGAATGGCTCATTTGCCTTAGGACCAAAGGGTGATGTAATCTGGCAACCTCGAGAGTGGGGAAGAGTTCAAACCAAAGAAGTCTTTTTGTACTGATGAGAAGTAGCTCTTCCCTCTTCCTGTCAGATCACAAGTTTGTTTGGATACAGCAAAGAGAAGAAGACCAATGGCCTTATCATTTCCTGATGAGGAGGAAGTGAAGTCTTCGTGCCCCAGATCCTACTCCTGGGACTTGTCCTCCGACCTGTGGGGCAATCAGAGCTTCACCCCAGAGATTCCAAAGTGAAGCTCCTTCCCCCACCCCATGTATTCTGTCTGCCCATTTGCTACCCAACCTAGACAGATTGTCTTCTAGCCCCCTTCTCTCCCATTTTTGCCTTTTTTCAGGAAGCTAGCAAGACTGTACCTAATTAGGGCGAGCTGTTCCCTGTCGTCCCCTCCTGCCCCCAACTGAATCTGCCCTAGGCACCAGAATTCCTAGTTACAGCTCTGCTAGTGTCAGTAACAATAAACATTTGTACTAGTTGAAATGTAGGGCAATGCTTGGTCCAGAAATCAACTGACAGGAAAGGTTTTTTGTCTTGGTGGGCCACTGACCCAATGTCTTGTTTAGCTTTCCCACTTCCTCTCCACATTACCTAGGATTTCTATATGTATCTTCAGCCATGACTGTGAGTAGACTGTTTTTTTCACCTATTCTGCTAGCTCTAGGGAAATTATGGAAGACTTTGCAGAATCCCCAATTTCCCAGTTCTTGCTTCTACTTTGGTGATGCTCCTGGCCTCCCTACATAGGATCCCAGGGACCTCATTTTCTTCTCTTTCTCTAACAAGCTTGTTCTTAAGATGAGTTTGTTCTCACTGCCTAAGTGATTAACAGCTTAAAGTGTTTTCCTTTCTTGGGGGATTATATTTCAACAGGGATTTAGCCTTAAACTATAGAAATGTAACTCTTTCTGGGAATTTCCATGATCTAAGAGCAGGTCAGAGAGGTATTCTGGGTGTGGCAGACGAACCTTTGTTCCTGAAATTATAAAGGAACAAAGTGATTATTTGAAACTATTTTTTTTGTGTCTACCATCTCCTTCTTTTGACATATTATGTTCCCTTGGGACATGGACCATGTCTTCTTTTAAATAATCCAATTCGCTTTTCTCCCCATGGATAATTTGCAAATTCACTTTTATATTTGGAAGGGTCTTTTCTTGAAATGGGAACATAAATCTACCAAGTACCAGAATCCATGGCCTTCCCCCTGCCTTTTCCATGTCCGTTCCAAATTGCCAGGCCATTCAGTTTTTTTGACCTAATGGTCATCTGTCTGTAGTTTTGCCAGAGTCACTTTTTTGGGTGAGCTATGGCTTAACTATCCCGTATGTAGACATTTTATCCTCTAAGTGAATGTAAACTCATTGAGGACAGGGACTATTTCATTTTTTGTCATTGTATCTCTAGCACACCGAACAATTGGCACACGGTAGGCACTTAATTCATGCTTATCAATTGATTGATCCTTTTGTGTAACATGGCTTCAAAAGAGGCCAGAATTTTCTTGTCTCTTTTTTCTCTTAGTGGCATACACCAGATAACATCATGCCTACCAAGGTCCTCTTATCATTAATACTTTATGGCCAACCTCAAATACAGTTTTGTGAATCTACAATGTAATGTTCCTTGGCCATTCACTATTGTCAAAAGACGTTTATAACAGTGCCCCTTTATACACCATGACATTGTCCCACCTAAAATTCTGTTTGAAGACCTAGTTAATAATGTGTGGTGGGATATGCTTGTATTTGGTTATTTCATTCTATCAATTAGTGGTTTTGCAGCAGAAAATTTGGAGTGCTTTGAGCAAAGGCTAGAAGACCACTTGTCAGATATATTGTCAAAGTGATTCTTTGGTTAAGGGCTGGTCTAGATAACTGTTGAATCCTTCCCAGCTCTAAAATTCTGTTATTCTGAGTACTGGTTCATTTACCTTTTCTACTTGCCATTTTTCTGTGGATTTGTGGAGTGTTCCTTTGGTCTAGGACTCAGGGGTGGGGAACCTGTGACCTCGAAGCCACATGGGTCTTCTAGGTCCTCAACTGCAGTCCTTTGACTAAATCCCAATCCAAATACTTTGTTTGGATTCAGTCAAAGGGCTGCACTTGAGGACCTAACGGGCCACACGTGGCCTCGAGGATACAGGTTCCCCACCCTTGGTAGGTGTTGTCTCCAAAGAAGGTAGGGAGAATTCCAAGTATGGTGGTTTTTACCTTCACTGGGGTAGGTCAATATTGCCCAGACATACTAGAAGGTAGGTCCATAACCAGGGCAGAATAACTAGAACCTAAATGTAGAGGGCACTTTCAATATCATCACAGGGTATATTGCTTCCCCATTCCCTTTCTTCCTCACTCTTCCCACCCACCTACTCTTTAGTAGTATATGCTATGGGTCCCAGCATGGTGGTTGCCCTCTAGGTCAGCCCTCCCTGCCCCATCCTGCCCTACTGCCCCTTGCCCCAGGCACAAAAATTTCTAGTTATGGTCCTGCTTAAAGAAGAATACTTAGCTATTTCCACATAAATGTTGATGATAATTTACCTGAACAGCATTCTGTGTATTTCAGCTGATGGTGTGTGATTGCTATTAAGTGGTTTTAAATCTTCATGCAAATCTACGTGCCTCAGGGTCTCCTTGGTGAGAGACAAGATAATGATCATATTATTTGCTGATCACTTCTTAAACTATCCTTCACATACTCACCTACAAGGGAACTCTGGTTATTCTTCTCCGAATTAGAAATTATTTACCAATTGCCTTTCAAGGAAAGTGACTAGTGCATATCTCCCAGTCCCCCAGTAAGTCTTTGGCTTGCCTCTTCTCTCTCCCCTCCTCTTGGCTGACAAGCCTAGATGCCTGCTCCTTTCCTCTCTTTCTCCCTCCTTCTTAGCAGCCATTCCCCCTCCTACTAACCCTCTCCTCCCTCCCTCTTCTTTCTGTCCCTCTTCTTCCCGCTTCTCTTTGGAAAATGGCCATGGACTATCCAAAGTAATCAGATTCTGGCTTCTACTGTCTCCTAGCTCAAGGCTTAATGATAAATCAGGGCTTTCAGTCCCCCAAAGTTTCACAAAGGGCCCCTCCCTACATTCCAGGATTTATAGAAACACAAAATCATAAGATATTAGAGCTGGAAGTGACTTTATTGGTCACCTAGACCAAGCCACTCATTTCCTTCTTTTGTTAGCAATGTCCTAAGTAGGTACCCAGAGGAGAAGGGATGGGGAGGGGAGAGAGAAGTGGGTCTCCCTCTTTTGGGGCACCCCTCAAGGGCTACAGAGACTGTCTGGGTGGTAGTTCAGCTTCTGCTTGGAAGTCTGTGGGGCTCATAACCATTAAGCCACTCCACTTCCTCTAGTCCACTAGTTTTTTCCTTTCTTTCCCCCCAGCCTTCTTAAAGAGGCAAGCCGCCTAGAATGCAGATGAATGGGGAAGTGATTATTATTATTATTATTTTTTACATTTCAGGCACCTCAGAAGCCTCACTCCTCAGACTTTTTTCACCAGTCATTTCCTTGAATACAAAACAAAATCTTCATTTGCTTGTGATTTAATTCATCCAGGTTTTAAAAAAACTAAACCCATCCATCTGACACACAACAGTGAATTGACACCTTCTATTAACTTTGACTGAGTTGGGAGGGAGCCCCAGTAAAGAAGGGCTTATAAAAGGGAAAGAAGATGTCATTTCAAATGTCACATTGGAGAGGCATGAACCAGATTCCTTATGATTATTCATCCAAAATCACTGGCCCCATTTAGGATTTGTTCAAAGGAAGATAAACTGAAAGCAGGGCTGGTTTCCACAGTCCAAAGGGAGGCTCCCTTGGCTCTCTGCACGCCTCTCTCGGCTCTTCAAATGCATGCTCTTCCTTATGAATGCTGATTGCTGTTTCATATTTGGGGCTATTTACTTTACCAAGCAATTGCCACACAGCTAGCACACGCTGCAAAACATGGTTAAGAGGGAGTGTTTATGGACCTCGACACTAATGAGTTCCATTTATGGAGCATGTGTCTAGCAGCTGAGCTAGGTCAGCTAAGACAGCACATTAATAATTCTTGGGTCCTTGCAGCCTGGCGGAACATACCAGCTCTGTGAAGCAGAATGAGTGATGATGGTTTGGGGGGAAAACTCCTGGGAAATTTGAGGCTCCCTAGGATGTACCCATACTTAGCTAGCAAAAGAGAGTTTAAAAATAAACCAGCAGGTTTGGGATAGGGGTGGCTAGAATACTTGGGGAATAATTGAGGAAACTGGGGGCAACCCATCATAGCACCTTAGTTACTAAAATAAGATTGAGGAAGTTTTACTCTTAAAATGATTGAATTCAGAACACTGTAATAGACAGGGTTGTGAGTAATAAAACCTATGTGAGACATAGGCCTGACCATCAAAAATCTAATAAACAAAAGGAGACTGGACTGGCACAAATATAGTGTATACAAAGACAAATGAAATGTGTGTGTACTCAAATGTGTAGATATAATCACTTGCAGCTGTGCAGATAGACATACGTATTTTCTGGTTTGAATGTCTAGAACTGAATGGAAATCTAGATCTAGACACTGATGTATGAGATGACTGTCCACGGTGCATGGCATAGAGCCCGCTTTATTGCTCTCTGGGAATACTTTTTCATCCAACCTAAACTCATGATGGCAGATCTGGGATTCTAAGGAAGGATTTGTTATGCTGATACCACTCATACTCTCTGAGGATCTACAAGTAAGCCTTCTATGAGGGAGATACACTTCTACTACTTACCACCATAGCTCCTGATCCCCCAACTGGTGTACTTGCCATTTACAAAATAGTAGTCACAAATAATTATGCCATTTACTCATATAAAGCAAAAGCATGAATAATCAAATATCACTGCAATTACTCAACAGAGAGCAAAAGCAGGACTAATCAAAACATCATGTAAGTAAGTTATATCAATGAGCAAGGTGTCTATGGGGGAGAATGAGCACGTCCTTATACAACGCTAGCAAGGAGGCGCAGGAGTGGAGAAGCCCAAGTGTCCAGGACAACTCATCACTCTGGACTGCAGGTCTTGATATCCTCTTTCCTTCAGGGGTAATTTATAACTCACAAAGCTGTTTTTCTTCTAGTTGTCCTTCTGATCTTCACTGCTCTCTTGCTAGACTAATCCACTTCTTTTCCATTATTAAGGTGATTGAACAGTGACAAGCTTTTAGTTCATAGCCACCCTTAACAAAGCACTGAAAAAAAGGTGTTTATGCTTTTTCAATGACAGTTGCCTTAAACTGAAGAAATGTCAAGATCCTCAAATCTGCAAAAAGGACATTCTGCTTTGTCCAGTTGTCTCAAAGTTAAGTCTCTTCTAACATCAAAACAGATGCAAAGCCTGTCTTTCCTATTCTGCTTCTCCCTCTCAAACCAGAGAGGGCAGTGGAAGGCAACCAAACACACTACAGAGGTTTTCCCTTTCTCAGGTTTTCTGTGGTACCAGAGAGCAACAGGCTCAGACAATTCTGTCCACAGTAGCAGCAGTCAACTCTCTTTCAATCAACCCAGCAGCTGAAGAGCTCATTCAGTTTTTCTTAAGCCAAGCAGCAAAGCAATGCTTCTCTTCTAATCAGCAGGCTCCCATTAAAGTAACTGAAGAGTCAGCTGTCTCAGCTGGAAATCTTCTGTCTTCTGTCCCCTGCTTCTTGTAATTTCTTCTGTGCCCAGCTTACTCTCCTGATTTTCCTTCTATCTCTTCCTATAGCTTCTTCTCAAACTTCTCCAATTTGTATCTTTCAGTGCCTCAAATTACATTGTCAGTGATTCATCTTTAACTCAAAATTCACCTTTCTGCCAGATTTGAATCCAATAAACATATAATCTTCTCATAGTACCCAAACAGTTATTTGATTGATGATTTTGTCAGTTATAGCCTTTAAGTCTTTAAAAAAACAGTTGCATGCAAGTGAGCTGATGAACCATCATCGCCTAGAGCTATTATTATCTCAGTGTCTGCTCTGATTTCAAATAGATATTCTCGGAACTTTCATCAAAGGGCATTTCTCTATCTGGTCCTCAAAATGGTCTGGATATCTCATCAACATTTTATCAAGAGACTGTCTCTTTGCGATTTTTATCAGTTTTTCTTAAACAAATTTTCTTTCTCTGCCCCATTGTGGAACCAAACTCTTCATGTGTGAAAGAGAGCAGTGTGCTATATAAGTCTTGAACGAATTTTTGAAGGCAGCTTGGCACCATGCCTTCTTGGAGTTGTAGGTCCTCAGTTTAGACTCCAGCTATAATGCTGACTGCTTGTGTGATCAGGCAAAGTTCTGAACCTCTCTGGGCATCAGTTTTGCTCTTCTGTTTAAGTGAGGAGATTGGATTAGATGATCCCTAAGGTTTCTCCTATCTAACTCAGTGATCCAAGAAAGAAAGGAAAGATACATACATCAGTGGCAAGGAGGAGGTAGAAAGGGATAATTCCAGCTGAAGGAGTGACCAGAGTAATGGTTCAATAAACAAGGGGATTTTTCTTCAGTGATGTCTATCAGGGATATGTCTGTGGTAGGCATAGAAGTCTATTTTTTCCTCTGGAAAAAAAAATAGGGTTGTATTAATGGAAAGTGGAAAGACTATTAGAGAATATAGATTCAAACCCTACTTTTGACACTTACTACCTACATAATCCCTTGTGAGCCATTTAATCTCTCTGGGTCTCAGTTTCCCCATCTGTGTAACTAGATAGTCTCTGAGGTTCTTTTAAGCTTGATCCTATAAATATAGAGTCTTAGAATTATAAAGGATATTAAAAATCATCTGGTCAAATCTCCAGAACGGTATAGTGCAGAGGTTCTCAAACTTATTTGCTCTACTACCCCCTTTAAAAAAAAATTACTCAGTACCCCTAGAAAATCTAGTTCCTTTAATGTTTTTTTTAATGACTCACCATTTTCTTTATTTGTACAAAATAGTGAATAATCATACCCTAGCTGGGAAAAAAGGGAGTTTTAGCTTTAAACAAATCCTTCTGTTCTGAAGCATCTATTTTGAAGGCTTGGGACCAGCAACTTCAGCTCCAGCATCTTTGGGTTTGGACTCAGCAGGCTTAGTAGCCTTAGAATCAGACTTGGCTGCCTTGGGATCGGACTTGGCAGCCTTGGAATCAGACTTGACGACCTTGGGGTCAGACTTGGCAGCCTTAGCATCAGATTTGGTGGCCTAGGGGCCAGATTTGGTAGCCTTAGGATCTCACTTACTGACCTTGGTGGCAGACTTGGCAGCCTTGGGGTCAGTGGGCTTGGCAGCCTTGGGGTCAGTGGGCTTGGTAGACTTGGGGTCAGTGGTTCTGGCAACCTTAGAGTCAGGCTTTGTGATCCTGGAGCCTGGACGTTTGATGCCAATCCTAGGACCTGGACGCTTGGTAGCCATCTTGTGGCCAGCATGCTGGGTGCCAGTCTTGGGGATCTTGGGCCTGAGGAGCATGGCTTTGGAGGCCTTGGTGCTCAGGGCCTTGATGGCCTCTGCTCAGGCCTTGATGGCTTTGGCGTTTTTGGCCTGCCCCTTCTTATTGTGTTTCTTGGCAAAATGCATGTTTCTCAGAAACTTGGGGTCAACCCCTTTCAGAGAGTCCTATCTCTGTGACCTAGGTTTCTTGATGCCATTTCTGTGCCATTTTCGTGATTGGTTGTGAGTGGTATGGTTCTTAGACTTAGCCATCTTTACACCACAGTCTGCGCTAACAGGCACTCCACCAACCGGAAGAGCCTTTTAATGTTTTTTTAAAGGAAATTTGCATCTTTTCAAACATATGTGTATTTTTTAAATGATGCATCTTAAATTTAATAATTTATTATAAATTTGTGGGGGTTTTCTTGCATTGAAATTTTGATGATGTCATATTATGTCATGTAACCATTTAGTATCATATTATAAACAAGTCATTACACATACATATTCCTGCTGAAGCATGCTGGATTTCCCAACAATGCACCACAATGTGTGACAGACTCACCTGCCAACACTTGCTTATTAAGACCTGTCAGTAGACTTAACTGTCCGTGGATCAGTAATAGCTTGCATTCTGTGTTTTTATTTGAAAAATAATGTAATCACTACAACTTTAACTGTGTTACACAACAGATGAAACATGTATGAATGGTTTTTCAAAATTTTCTTTTCTTCTCTTCTTTCCTTATGCTTCCACCACTCCCTTATTTTATTCAATGCCCCCTAATTGTAGCCAAGGCTACTACTGCCCCCCTGGGTGTGATGTCACCCACTTTGGGAACCTATGGTCTATCGTGTATGAAGCTCTGGACTTGGAATCAGGAAGAGTTGGGTTTAAAACAGCCTCAGATAAGATTTGTATGGTATCATTTATCCTATACATAGCTTCTTTGTACAGAGTTGTTTCATGTTGTCTCCTTCATCAGACTCTAAGATCCTAGAGGGCAAAGATTGACCTTCTGCCTTTCTTTATATTCCTAGTACTTAGCCCAGTGCCCAGAAGAGTCAGGGCTTATTAGATTTGTGTTGACTTGCCTGAGACATTTACTACCAGGTGTGGCGCGGCTAATTGTTCTGTTCCTCAGTTCCTTGATCTGTAAAATGAGGGAGTTATATTCTCTGCCATCAAGGTGCATTCAGCTCCAAAGCTATAATCCCATAATACTCCAATTTTTCTAAGGCCAAAGAATTATGGGGTAGAATTAGAATTCCTGACTCTTACTCTAAGTATTCTTTCCAATTCAATTAATTAATAAACATATATTAAGTACCTATTATGTACAAGTCACCACATACAAAGCCTGGAATAAAAGGAGCAGTTCCTTTCCTCAAGGAGCTTACATTCTACATTGTGACCATACCAGTTAATCCCCTAGCATTTATTAAGCACCCACTATGAACCAAGTTCTGTCCTAGGTGAGGACGATGTAAAGGCAAAGGTCAAGACAGTCCCTGCCCTCAAGACATACACACACATATAAACATATATGTATATTTGTATTTATGTATATATATATATATATATATATTCAAAACTGATATAAGATGATTTGTGGGGGAATATTCTAGTAAAGAGGAAAGCATTCATGTACAAAGTAGCTCTAGATTTTAACCTTAAGGAAATTAGGGATTCTGAGAGCTGGAGGAAAGGAAAGAAATACATTCCGGGAATAGGAGGCAGTCAGGTCAAAGGCATGGAAGTAGGAGATAGAGTATTATGTATGAGGAATAAGATGAACAGTTTGACTGTAGTATGTCTCAAAAGACTGGAAAAGTAGGTTGGGAGGAGGTTGTGAAGAATTTAAAATGCCAAACAGAGGATTTCCTATTTGATATATTAACAGGATTTTACTGAGCCAGTTTTTAACCTGAGAATGATGAACAGCGGGTCAGAGACAAAGTAGCAATAATCAGGTAGAGGTCTAATTAATTAATTTCATTATGAGGAACAGATTTGCAAATTGGGAATTCTGATCAGAATTCCACCTTGCTGAAGTGAAGACAGAGAATATATACATAAATCACAATGGGAAGAGGGGGAGAGGTGGATTACATATGATCATTTCCAGGGCTTGAGCAATTTTCCATGACAAACCCACAAGTGGAAAACAATACAACAATTCTGGAGTCCTGTGGGAGCAATATTATTCAAGTCTTTGGGGGTCATTATTTGGTGGGTCCAGGACCAAAGTTCTGTGATGGGAACAGGTTCTATAATCTTTGATTCACTTCACTTAATTAAGGTACATATGCACAAAAATTCAGTGGTTGTGGGAGTGTTGTCAGGGGTTTGATTGATCTTTTGAATTGCATTGTGAGTCTCACAAATTAGAAAAGGCAATTCTGAAAAATCTAATCTATTAGTATATTCATTATACATAACATATTGATGAATATGAACATCATAATTCCCTTTACACATCCTAGAGGTAATAAGAAGCCACAGGAGTAAGGAAGTGGCATGATCAGACTGACACCTTAGGAAAATTGCTTTGGTAGCTGTGTGAAGAATGAAATGGAGAGAATGACATGAATCAGGAAGACCCCATTAAAAGACTATTGCAAAGTAACTAAAATTTCCATACCCCTTAACCTAAAGAATCAACAAGGCTTAGATTCCAAGAAGACCATTGATAAGAAGAAAATCTTATTTATAGGAGCATTTTTTTTGTATTAGCAAGAATGGAAACAAAGTAGACGTGAATCAATTGAGGAACAGTTAAATCATGGCACTTGAATAGAAAGGAATATTATTGTTTTATAAGAAATGATGAATATGATGAGAGAAGTGTGGAAAGAGCTACATGAAACGATAGAGCAAAATAAGCAGAGACAAGGAAACAATATGCCTAATGACTGCTACAATGTAAATGCAAAGAACAATTTTTTAAAAATCAAAAGGGAATGTGACAAAACTACAAAGGACAAACATGGTTCCAAAGAAGAAATAGGAGAAGCGATTCCCACATCACCCCACTCCTCCCTTTGCAGAGGTGGGAAATCTGTATTTTTAGATTGTTTAAGTGTATTGATCAATCATGCTGATTTTACTTCTCCTTTTGTTTTTAAAAATAGTATTTGTTACAGGAGATTGTTCTCTGGGAGTTGGAAGGAGAGAAATACTAGGGATCATTATGATATGTTAAAAATGACATCCGTGAAAATATTGTTTTTAAAAAAGAGACTGCTGCAACAGTCTAGACAAAAGGCCTCAGAATTAAGGTAAGAGCTAGGCAGTAAAAAGTAGAGAGCAGGTCTGAGGGATATCCAGGAGGCAGAAGCAAGATTTCACAAGTGGGTGGATATGTGTGGCAAGTAAGAATAGGGAGTAGAGAATGTCATGGAGTTTGCTGGGTGATTTAAAAAAATGCTATGTTCCCAACAGAATTAAAGAAGTTCAGGGAGGGGTAGGTTTGAGAGCAAAGACATATTGGGTTTGAGATACTAGGTCTGGAAATGTAGATCATCCACAGTCAAAATTTAGCTTCTTTCTCCCTGGTTGCATTTTGTTGCCCTGTTTCTCATTTTGAAGATAAACTTACTCTTCCTACAAGTATAATAGAGTCCTCTTTTGATGCATCCTCTGTGACATTCTCTACTCCTTATTCTTACTACACATATCTACTCAGTTGTGAAAACTTGCTTCTGCTTCTTCAATCTCTCTCCAATCTGCCCTCTTTATACTATGTAGCTCTTAGGTTAATTCTGAGGCCTTCCTCATCTGGAAAATCAACCAGCTGGCTTGAATGCCTCTAAGGTCCGTTTCAATGTTGTTATACATAGATTCTCTTAGACTGGGCCAGAAGAGAAGTTTTGGTAGGCCTTACCAGGCAAGAAGAGCCTCACTTTTGGTCCTGGAAACAAAATGTGTATCTGTCATCCAAAGACTAACCAGGCTAAATTCAGAAAGGCTTATCACCAGAAACTTGGCTACCAAGTGGTGGTGTTATTTTTGTTATTTTTCAGGAGGTTTTGTGTATAAGTGTTTTTGCTTGTTTGACACAACAGCCCATTAAGTCATTTTTCTAAGGTATGAAGGATTGTGTGAAGGAAGACCTCTACTTATGGAATCACTGACCCTGGAGTATGGCGTGATGATTCATACACCAGTCAGTTGTGTCCTACTCTTTGTGACTCCATTTAGGGATTTTCTGGACAAATATACTGGAGTGGTTTTCCAGCTCATTTTACAGATGAGGAAACTGAGGCAAACAGGGTTAAGTGACTTGCTCAGCTTACATCTAGTAAGTGTCTAAGGCCAGATTTGAACTCATAATGATGAGTACACCAGTCAGTACTGAACAGCTAACATATGGCCCAGTCACTTCCAGTACAGAAAAGCACTCCTTTCTGGTTAAGGGCTGCCTAAGACCAGGTACGATACTTTTGCTAGTGGAGTCCTGTCAAAGCCTGCAGTCTCCTTTTCTTTGTCACTTGTTTTTATATCTCAGTCTGACTTGAGATGTGAACCACCTCTGGCCATCTTGAGTAACTGGACACTAACCTTTCAGTGGTCATTCACTAAAGCAATTCAAATTCACTTGATCAAATTCACTTTATCGGACAGTCAATATGTGAGGGAATCCAAGCCACTTTAGCAAATCTGACAAGGGACAGATTAAATAAGCAGTGTGTCTTCCCACAAGTGTTACTCTCAGCGCTAGAGTTCTTTCTCTCTGTCAAAAGCTGAGCAGCTGAAAAATGCTTAATTTGCCTCAATGATAGATTTGTTTTTCAAGAAGGTAAAGGAATATAGGAAGAGAATTTCTAGTCTGGATCTGGTTCTGACCGACAAAAATGAAGTGGTTGCTGTTAACCTTAGTATAAAATGACCAGTCCACCTTAGAATTGATGACAAAGGAGATAAAAGCCAGGTGTAATCTGAAATGCATTGAAGGTTGGTAGATTTCAAAGAATTCAAAGAAAGGAGAGAGTTTCATGACCTAAAATTCCACAGAGGAAAGCTGATTTAAGAAGGGTCAGGAAGCTGTTGGCACAGTAAAGTGCTGAGCCTGACATCAGGAAGGCCTGAGTTCAAATCTTGTCTGAGACTCTTCTCCATGTCTGCATAACTTTTTCCTCAACTGTAAAATGGCGATAATATTGTCCACCTCTCAAGAATTGTTGTGGAGACCTAATTAAATAATATTTGTAAAGCATTTAGTGGCTGGCACATAGTAGGCATTATATAAATGGTAGCTATGATGATAAAGGTGATGATGATAAAAATCCTAACAATAGAAACAAACAGTTCTGATGAGGAAGAAGAGAGGAGACTGTTTAAAGAGACTGATATGTATTCAAAAGGAACTCATCAACCCATCCACATGTTTAAAAGGCACATATAGAAAATGGAAAATAGTAAAAAGAGGAGGAATTTTGAAAAATAATGGCACTATCTGGTAAGGATAATGTCAAGAATACTAATTCATAAGAGGTGGAGATTGTTATTCAAAGCAAAGATCAGCAAAAAGGAACTTTTGAAAAAAATTAACTGATATAGGAGGTTTTGTTTGATGGGTTTCCATGGGCACAGAATTCATCACCTTGTATATAATTGAGAGTCATCGAACATAAGTTTTTCCAAAGAACTGAAGTTGAGGATCACCCCAAAAGCAACGGAGAAATAAATGGTGAGTGTGAACTGAATATAACACATTACCAACAAGGAATTATGGAAGACAAGTGATATCAAGGATATCATCAGAGAAATGTATGACAAAAAAAAATGAGCTAGTCATATACTGAGGCCAAGGGATAACTGAGAGCCAACTTTGTGTGATCCATTCTTGGTATGGTGTCAAAAAAATTTGATAAAATTCCTCAGCAGCTGTAGTGGATCTCCTTAGTGACTTTTGGAAGGACATAGATGAGAATCACGTAGGATGAGCAGGTATGGATGAATTGGAACCTGTATCATCAAAGGGCATTCACGTCAATGAGATTAACAGTTTATTGGAATGTTGGAGTATTATAGCTGGGGTAAGAGGAAGATCAGAGGACAGATAAAAATGCTGCAATGGATGAACAGGACAATCATAACAGATAGTGGAAAAGGAAAAAAAAAAGAAAAGCTTAGTTCTTATTCTGGTTCTGTTTTCTTTATGAAGAAGAATAACCTTTGGGCATCGAAGGATTAAACAAAAATAAGTAACTGGGAATTGAAATCCAAGATAAGTGAGGAGATGGTAGTGGAGTCCTTCTCTTTCCTGCCCTCAGTATTTGCAATTCACCAGACCTTAAGTGAACTACATCCCAGAGGAGTAGAAAAATTTATGGATATTAATGCTGAGTCATTGCCAATGAACTTGAAAAATCATGGAGAACTGAAATATGTACTGCCATAGATCTGGAGAAGAAAAAATGTCCCAATTTTCAAGAGGAAGGGCAGGGAATAGAATAATATTTGCAAACTATAGGTCACTGAGCTCAATTTATGAATAAGTCAGTAAGCATTTGTGAAGCCCCTACTATGTGCCTGGCATTATGGTATGCACTGGGTAAACAAAACAAAAAGGCAAGAAACATTCCTATCCTCCAGGAACTCATAGACTAATGGGAGAGACAACAAGCAAACCATGTACAAACAAGCTATATGTAGAATAAATAGGCAAAAATTAACAGAGGGCTTAGCTGATTGTTAAATTTTTATGAAATTCTAAAATTTATTATTATAACATTATTTTGCCATGGGTAAAAAAAAGTAAGCAATGATCACTAAAAGCCAGTATGGTTTCATCAAGGACAATTAAGGCCAGAATAATCTCTCTCTTTTCTTTCTTCAGTTTTTAGGATATATCTTGGGAATTCAATAGGCACAGTATACCTAGATTTTCAGCAAAGCATTTCTATGATTAGATTGGTTTCAAATGAGTTGACTGTGTGATCGCAAAGAATAGTCATAAATGAATCCATGTAAATTTGGAGAAAACTCTCTATTGGAATTTTCCAGGGATCTGTCCTTAACCAGGTATAATTTAGTACTTTTATTATTGATTTAGTGGAAGTTATAAATGACAAGATTATTGAATTTTCAAATGGCACATATCTGTGAGGGGCAGCTAAAATATTAGATGGTAGAGTCAGAATCCAAAAAGCTCTACACAGGCTAGAATAGTGGGCCATATTTGATAAAAAAGAAATTTAATAGAGATAAATGTAAGTTCCTACACTTACATTTTTTTTAATCAACTGCTTATGTTCACTTTTGGGGAGATGTTACTACAAACAATTTGTGTGGAACAGATCTGGTGATTTTAATGAACTGCAAGTTCATTGAGTGTCAGCTAAGAGTGGCAGTCAAAATGGCTAACAAAATTTAGGTTGCAATAATATTAATTATTAACAATTAATAAGGGAAGTAATGATTCTGCTATACTCTGCTTGGATTATACTATCTCTGTCTAGGGTAGTGTGTTTGCTTCTGAGTTACAAATTTTGGGAAAGACATTGACAAACTGGAGCATATCCAGAGGTCTACCAGGCAGTTGAGATGGCTTGATGACCATGTCCCACAAGGATAAATTGATAGAACTGAGAATGTCTGAAGACAAAATGATAGTATGTCTTCTCTTATTTGGAGGGCTGTTATCAAGTGGGCAGAAGACCAGACATATCTTAACCTCAGAGGGCAGAACTAGGTGGAAGTTGCAATGAGTCAAATTTCATCTTGATATAGAGAAATTTTTCGTAATAATTAGAGTTGTCCAAAAGTGGAATGGGTCATTTTGGGAAGTAGTGCCTTCCCTCTCACAGGAGGTCTTTAATCTGATGAACATTTGTCAGAAACATTGGGAGGGGGTCTTGTTTCTGGTATGAATTGTTCTAGATGGACTTTAGAGTTCCTCTCAATTCTTGAATTCTACGTATTGCCCTGGGATCAACAAAAACTTGATAAACAAGGTGTCTTTTCAGAACACCCCTCCTATCTGCCCTATCCTGCTTTGTCTCAGAATCCCATTGTCCAGTAATGGTCAAAGCAATTGGAGAATAGGAACAAGATCTATAATTTTGTTGCAGAGTGAGCAACAGCTTCTGCCAAAGTAGACTGCAAGATCTCAACACGATAGAAAAAGAATTGCATCTGGAGTCAGAGGATCCGAATTAAAATTCCGTCTCTGCTACTTAATACCTGTGTAATCATGGGAAAAATCACAACTTCCCTTTACCTCAGTTTCTTCATCTGTAAAATCAAGGAGGTTGGACAAGGAGATCCCTATGGTTCCTTCCAGCTCTAAGTCTGTGAAACTATGAAAATTACCTATAACATTGTAGGTAAGTCCTAGGGGGTAGCCTGAAGCACATAGAGGTTATGTGACTTGTCCAGGGTCACTAGAATAGTATCAGAGGGAATAGAGACTACCACATTCAAGTGCAGCCTTCTATCAATGACACAGCCCAGTTAACTATCTTTTTCCAGATTTGTAGCCTGGGTTGTAATTGAGAGATTGGTTCCAATATTATTTATAGGACAGACTTTCTCAATTTTCATTTAATTTAATTCACGTTCACTGGAGCATGACCTGGAAAGGCTCAGACCTGTTTCTTTCAGCAAGTTGCCTTGAAAAACTCAAGAGTTTTAAGGGAAAGGCAGGAGATAAATTTGCCATGAGTGAGATTCAACATAGCTGATCAAATCAATCAAGAACATTGGTATGTGCCAAGTACTATGTTAGGTACTAGGGATATAAGTACGAAAGTGAGACAGATCCCCATCCTCAAGAAGCATCCAGTTTACTCAGAGGATAAAGCATGTCCTTAGATACATAGATAGAGGAGTACACAAAGTACTGTAAATACTGAATGATGGGGGTGGGGGTGGGGGAAAGGTAAAGGACAGAGAACCAGGAAGTGCCTCTTGAAGCAGGCAGCACATGGGCTGAGCCTTAAAGGGAGTTTGAGATTGCAAGAGGCATGGATGAGAAAAGAGAGAGAATTTCAGAAGTGGGGACAGCTTGAGCAAAGGCACGGGAGATGTCATTTTATATGGGGAATAACAGGCCAGTTTGGTAATGTACAATCAGCCTTGACACATCACATTTCCTGGAGCATTTCTTTGTTTTTTAATTGATTTGTTTCCTTTTAGTTTACAACATTCAGTTCCACAGTCCCTTGAGTTTCAAATTCCCCCCTCCCTGCCCCCCCCCATGGTGGCATGCACTCAAATATAGGGTCTACAAATATCTTCACATTAATCATTAGTCCGGTTGTGAAGGGTTATAACTGATGGAATGATCAGTGGGAAAGAGGAAACAAAACAAAACAAGAAAAATGAAGTAGAGCAAGTGGTTTGCTTCAATCTGCATTCAGACTCCACATCTCTTTCTCTGTATGTAGGATATCCCTTTCCATCATGAGTCTTTTGAAGTTTTCATATAACCTTACATTGCTGAGAGGAGCACAGACTATTGAAGTCCGTTGTCACCCATAGGTTGTGTCTGTGATTGTGTACAGATTTCTCCTGGTTCTGCTCTTCTTGCTCTGCATCAGTTTATATGTCTCTCCTGGAGCATTTCAAAATCCTTTCTGTACTGTTGCCAATTCCCAGGGAACTAGGTAAGTATTAATATCACCTGTGTGGAATTTTTTTTTCCCTAGTAAACTAAGAAAATGAAACATAAAAGAATTAGTTGACTTGCCCAAGATCACACAGCAAGATCAGCCTAGAGTCAAAATTAGAAATCTGTTATTAGCTCTTCTGTCTCTCTGTCAACAATAAAGCCCTTCTCCTCCTCTTCCTCCCTGGAGTCCCTTTCGATAACCTGGGTATCTGCTCCTATATCATCTGAGGGTTGCACATCTGACATCTAACAGGGTGCCATTTGATTTTCTTCTGCTATCATCCTGACCATGAACTCCATCTACTAGGAAAGGGCATTGGGAGTATTGGAGAATAGGGGCCAAAAGGGGACAGAAGAAGAGCCCTGTATGGAGAAGGACAAGAGGACAAGGGTAGATAAGCTCAGGAGAATAACATTTGCTTATGTTTGTTGTATCTACTCTTCCATGAGCATATTTTTAACCCTAATGTTCAAAAATTTTCTTTCTAAGAAAACGATGTCTTATGCTTCATGGTCCACCTAGCTAGGGGACGTTGGCCCCGACTTGGGCCCATAAGCAGGGGAGTTCTGAGTCAGCAGAAAATGTGGCTTTGCCGCTTGTCTACTGTTTGGAGAGAAGACTGCCAAGGTTAAACAAAACAACAAAGTGGCTGGGAGCCTACTCTTCCAATTCTAAATGACTGAATTGGCAGCTGCAGCATTCAAGATAAACAGTGAAATCCTTTCACAGTGAAGGGCTCTAATAAATCCTCCAGGAATTCTACCCAGCTTTCAGTCTGGTGAGAGCCCCTGAGACCTGGCTGGAGCCTTCAATAGGAAGTCATTTATGGTTGATTAAAAGTCAATCTAATTATTTTGTGGTGATTGAAGAATGAAGACAATAAAAAGATGGAGGCTTGGAAATGGGCTGGGGGGGCAGATCTCAAAGACCTTGGTTGGACAGGTGCTATTGCCCTCTGTCACTGCTGTTCATCTCTTTAACCACCTACCATCAATTACCTTTTATGAAAGTGTATTTGCTTTTGAAGATAGAACAATAACAAAAGTACAAACATTTCTCTCCAGCACCTCGGGAGCGTATTGTACCACCTCCGTCTCTGGGGAGAGTAGACTAGGATTTAGGGTAGTTTCTACATAGGATAAGTCCCACCAAGTTGACATCTAGCTATGACATGACTCGACATGAGTCCTTGAAGGTAGGTCTCATTCTTGGGCATGAATGCTGGGCCATCTGCAAAACTTGATATGGACATCAGTCCTAGACCCCTCAAAGCTTGCTTTCCTGACCTTCCCAAACTCCCAGGGTTGTAGCCTCTTGGTTAATCTCCTTCTCCTAAAATAAAAAGAACCAAGGTAGGCATGGAACTGAGGTCTGCATTCATAGCTACATGTCTGCCTTGGAAGGAGAAGGTCTAATGCCTCTTCCCTTATAGGACTGGGTCACATCAGCAGTGGTCAGGGAAGGAGTTAAATCTAGAGCACAAGTCCAAGGCAAGACAGAATCTGAGGTTGACTGATGCCTCTGAAGGCATCAGCTCTTTTTCCCCCTTCCTGTTCCACCTACAGCCCGTAAAAGAGGTTCCAGTCCATCATGTGGTTAGCGGGTTGGAACCAGTTACAGAATGAACACGACTGCTCCAAAGTCTGTCCCAGGCACTTCCTTTATATATTGTCGCTACTCTCCAAGAGGCAAGCTCTTCCCCTTGGGGACTTCTATCAGGGGCATTCCATAACGTGCATCACCCTAAAAGAAATCAGGCCAAGGTTGACAGGGTTCTTTCCTCACCACAAACCCATGCATCTTTCAGGATTGTCCTCATTTGATAGAAGACAAGATGGAGACTCCCAGAGGGGGACAACTTGCTTAGCATCACAAAACTATAAAGGGTCTGAGGCAGGATTTGAACCCATTTCTGGTATCTTTAAGCCCTTCACTCTTTCCATTATATCATAAATGCTTGTTGATATCACACTCTCCTCTGACATTTGAATGGCCTTCTAAAATGGCTTCATAAAAAGATTGCTAAAGAACTGTGGGAAAGTCTGGAGAATTCCAATGATGGTTTTTCTCAAGGAAAAATGGGAAATCCAATTAAATGCACCTTGATTAAGAAAAAAAAGTTGGATTCTTAAAGTTCTCTTGCCTAATTAGAAAGAGACAAAAAGAAGAAACACACACAAGCTGTTAGATTGGTGTTTTCCCTTTGAACAGATTGTTGGAATTTTATTACCTTTTTAGTCATTAAACTAATTCAGAGGCCTGCTTGAGGTAGCATAGTCCAATTGACGGGTGCAGTGTAGAAGGGATGCATCCCAGGCAATCTCAGCTGATGCTGTGAAGCCAGTAGAGTTTTGTGTGGATATCCCCAACCACTTCATGACATCACCTTCCATGATCCCACAAGCGCCCACTTCCTTTACTTACTCTCTCTGTTCCCTAGCAATTTAATTTCACATGCGTTTATGCCCTACACAAGTGCAAGGGACTGAGAATATAAACACAAATGAAGCAGGTCCTGTATCCAAAGCAGATATTCTGCAGAGAGGAAACAACATTCTCAAAGATCCAAAGAAGATAGAAAATACATTCAAAGTTATTTCAGAAGGTGGGTAGGGAAAGGATTATGAACTAGGGGGAACCAATCAGAAAAGACTTTGTTTAGGAAGTGGTACCTGCACTGAACTTGTAAGGGAACCTGGGATTGATCCAAGAAACTGAGGTGAGGAGGAAGCCCATGGGGAGAGTCCATGAAAAGGCAAGAGGGTGAGAGAGATTGAATTTCATATACAGTGATCCCCTCCACATGGAGGAGGCTAGGGGCATGGTGCCCCTGTGATCTGGAAAATCCAGGTAAAAATTTTGGCTGTCCCTTAGTTCCAGAGAAGTCTGAATTATTATGGCGTTAAAAGATATGTTTATATTACACAAAACTATACACATATTTCAAGCATTTCTGAATTTCCAAACTTTTTCAGTGTTGTCTGTTTGCCTTCCAGTGTTCATAGCTTCCACAAAACTCCCCCAAAATTCCATTTAGTTTCTTATGCTGACATGCCATAGGTTGAAACCACAATGGGGAAAGTTATGATGTGGAAGGAATACCCCGTAGGGAACTGGAATAAAGAGTACAATAAGAACTGCTATTTACATAGTACTATGGGCCAGGCACTATGCTAAGTGCTTTATAATTATTATCTCACTTGATTCTCACAACAAAGGAGGGATGAGTTAAAATCAGTCTTCAAAGATAGTTTGGAGTCAGACTGAGAAAGATGTGAAATGCCAAACAGAGGGATTTATACTTTATTCTAGAGGCTATAGGGGCCCACTTATGCTTCTTGAACAATCCTGTGGCATGGTCAGACCTGTGCTTTAGGAATATCACTTTGATAGCTTCATAGAAGATGAATTTGATATGGGAAAGATTGGAAGCAGAAATTACAGTTAGGAGGCTACGATAATAGGCCAGGAAAGAGGTAATGAGGGACAGAAATAGGGTGATTATGGATTGAAAGAAAAGGACATACGCAAGAGATATTGTGGTAACGGACTTGGCAAAACTTGGCAACTGATTAGACATAGGGGTTAAGGGAAAATGAAGAGTTAAAGATGATTCTTGGATTATTAAACAAGGTGATTAGCAGGATGGTGCTAGCTTTGATAGGAGGAGAGAAAGAGGCATATTTGGGAAGAAAGATAAGGAGATCTTTTTTGGACACGTTGAGTTTGAGATGCTTATGGGACAGGTGGAAATGGCCATCAAAATCTCTCAGCAAAATTCTAAAAAAAACCCAGTAATAATTCCAGATACCAAATAATAAAACATTATCTCCATCCTCTCAGAGAATTAGGACACTGCTCAGGTAGAATGCTGTATACAATATCAGACTATGATGTTTGTTCAGGAGTAATTTTTCTTTCTTGCAAAAGAAGGTTCAACCAGGAGAATGATTTATACTGTAACAACATTGTAAAAATAAAGACTTAAAAATTCCGATCAATTCAATGAAGAGTGATACACCTTTTGACAAAGATGTAATGGCCTAAAGAAGCAGAATGGGATACATTTTTGGACATGGCCATCGTGGGACCTATTTTGCTTGACTATATATACTTATTACAATGCTTTGTTTTTTCTTTCTTTTTTCAATGGGGGAGGGGTGGTTGCTAATTGGAAAAATAAGATTGAATTAAACATTTTTAAAAGAAAAAAAGTTTCAATTGCAGGAGAAAGGGTAGTTGGAGCAAGAGGATACCTAGAAGTAACTGTGATACAAAAACTAAAAAAAATATATTAATATTTATTTAAAAATTTTTTTAAAATATATTTTAAGATCTTAGAGTGATGAGACCTGTTCTTTAATCTTGCCTCCGTTACTCACTATGTCAAGTCAATTAACCTCTATGATCTGTTTCCTCATCTTTGAAATGAGGGTTCTGTATTAGATTTTCTTTTCTATGAAAGATTCTGAATTCCTTCATTCTCTAAAATGATTGATAGCAGCTTAAACTGTTGATCTTCCCAGGGGCATTTGCATTTTATGAGGTCTTATAAAGCTTTAAATCAAAGGAATGAAGTTCTAAGTGAAACATCAGGCATTAATCCATAGGTGGGGAGGTTTTTTTGGCAGGCTGGAGATCAAATGCCCATTAGGCAACTGAGTAGCTTGACCTTGTGGGTACATTCCACTGAGACTCACAAGATTTGGGTTCCAGTTCTAGCTATGGCCCACATTAATTGTATGTCTTTGGGTAAATTCATGAGATCAAAGATCATAGATCTAATGAGACATAAAAGGAAACTCAGAACTATCAAGTGGACGCGCCTCATTTCCACAGATAACCAACAAATAGAGGAATCAGGTGACTTGTCCAGGGTCACACAGCTAGTAAGTGTCCGAGGTAGAGTAGAAAGCTAAGTTTTCTTGACTCCAAGGCCAGTCCAACTTCATCTCTCAGCCTCAAGTACCCTCATCTTTAAAGTGGTGATAAGGATACAAGCATTCCTTACTTCCCTGGGATGTAGTGAGGAGAGTGCTTTATAAAGAAGGAAGTGTTATGTGAATAAAAGCTGATAAATCTCAAGAAAGGGCAGGGGCTCAGCAGAACCGGACAGTGGTAGGACTGGGTGTGGAGGTGAGAGAAGAAGAGCTCTGTCTCCAAAAGGGGCCTACTTATCAGTTTTCTTGGGCAGCTCTGCACACTCTGCACACAGAAGAGAGTGATAGTGCAGTCAGTCTCCTGACCATTTGCCTGGAGGATTTTAACTTTTAGCATTGCTACAGAATGGGGAGAGAGATCACACGTCTATTTTCAGCTCCAGACTGGACCTTTGAAAGAAGCTTGTTTTCACAGGAAGATCACTAGATCTGAAATCAGAGGACCTGGGTTTGAATCCTGACTCCCATTTACTATTTATATGAATTCACCCCTCCCAGTCTCAGTTTACTCACCAGCATAAGAATGGGTTGGATTGAATGGCCTCTAAAATCTCTTCCAGTTATCTCTGACTCCTATAGACAATATTTGTCAGACTGAATTTGTTGTTGTTTTAACAGGACTGGATATGCATGTTTTGAACAAACACACACACACACACACACACACACACACACATACAGAATAAACCAGCAGCTATCACCCCTTGAAGACTTTCTTATTCATGAAAGCAACCAAGTAACCCCCTCACTTTTGCTGTATACAGTGGGTTGCCACTACTATTAATTCTGATTAATTACCCGCCTAGTAATTCTGATTAATTACCAAGACTGGTCATTTGGTTTTCACTTCAGACAAAGTATGGCAACATACTCTGAGTACCTCCATTTGATTTCTGCTATGTAGGAACAATCCAACAAAATTAATTTGGATACTTCACCTACATACCACAGCGCATGGGCTATGACATTTGCCTTAACCTACCTCAGGAGATCTTAAAATAATTGAGGCAGGGGTTCCCATTGGGTAGATTGGAATCTGCTGACACATCTTCAAGAGAGCATAGGAAATCGTGCCTCCTCCCTGTGTTTTTCTGGGAAGTGAAGCAGAAAACAACTCTCCTCTTCACCTTTAGTCGATCAATTACTGAGTACCTACTGTGTGCCAAATGCTATTTGTGGTTCTGGGATTATAAGAGTAAAAAAAAAAAAGAGTTCTTGCCTTCCAGGAGCATATACTGTATAGAAGGGAAAAAATTTATACATATTAAGTAGGCGGAAAATATTTAGAAGGTAATTTCTGTGAAGAGGGGGCATTAAATAGCTGGGAGAATCAGAAAGGAGCCCATGTAGGAGATGGTTGACTTTAGAAGTGAATTTTGGATCCTAAGAGGCAGAAATAAAGAAGGAGTTTATTCCGGGTGTCGGGGACAGGCTGTACCAAAGACAGAGGAAGGAGAGGCAGATGTGTAAGATGGAGTGTCATTGAGGAGGGAGAGCAAATAGGCCTTCATCAACTTCTGTTTCTTTTCTCTCCTTTTCCTTCTTTCATCCAAAGTATCTTCTCTGATGATTTCAAAGATTCAAAGAAATGGAAAGTAACCCCTCAGAAAATAGTTGGAGTCTCCCTGGTTGAAGGCATCCATCTCTATAGGGAATATTGAGTTATTAAGGTCCTTGGTAAAAGGCTACTCTCTAAATATAGGCTGTTAAAAGTATTCTAAGAGGGGTGGCCAGGTAGCACAGCGAGTAAGAGCACCGGCTCTAGTGTCGGGACGACCTGGGAATCGAATCCCGGGCTCAGCCACTTAGCACCCACCCAGAAACACCTGGCCATGTAACCTTGAGCAAGTTACTTAACCCCAAATGCTAAAAAAAAAAAAAGTATTCTAAGTGCAGACATGCAGGCTGGTGCCTTCTTTGAAAATAAGTCATTTTGGCTTTGGTAGGTAGGAGGGATACTGGATAAAAGATACTTTCAGGTTTGTGACTAGCTCAGCAAATACAAGGGAGACCTTGGTGGAGGGCTGGAGATCTGGTGCTCATTGGAAACAGAGAAGGGTGAGTTTAGATGCTGAGGAGAAGTATTGGCTATCAGGGATTCTCCCTAAGATATCTTAGCAACAGTCTAAGAGTAAGGATGTATGGCTAGGAGATGGAAGGGTAGAGAGGTAATGTGTGCTTCAGCCAGGAAAAGGAGGTGGGAAGTGAGGGAGGCACTTGAACCAGGAAAAGAGGGAAAGAATTGTAGAATTTTAAAATCATTTGACCTATACTGTGCTGCTACTTTAGTGTGAACTTGGACAAATATTTTTAACCATTTTAAGCCTCAATTTCCTTTAAAATGAGGCGGCTTCCTGGAGGTATGTTTTACATGACTGCACATCTGTAACCTATATCAAATTACTTGCCTTTTCATTAAGAGGAGAAGGGTAGGGAAAGGAGAGAGGGAGAGAAATTGGAACTTAAAATTTTTTAAAGGCTGAATGTTGAAAATTGTTTTTGCATGTAATTGGGGGAAAATGAAATATTAAATTAAGAAAAAAAATAAAGAGGGCTGACCTAGTTAATCTCTAAGACTGGTCCAGCTTTAAGATTCTTATCATTGTTTCTTTGAGCTACAGTAGATTGAAAGTGAGGTTATATGTGTAGATGGTAATGGTAGGGAATTGCTGAGACAGTTGAGGAGAGAGAAAGGGTGGAGAGAGATGCAGAGACTAAGGATAAAGCAAAAGTGAAGAAAGTACGGAGAGAGTTTGGACATTTTATATATACTCCAAATTGAATATTCCTAAACTAGAATTTTGCTACATTCAATTTCATGGCATATTTTGCCACATTCATACTGCATTAAACTTTTTTTTGGAGAAACCAAATAGAGAGATTTTGTGAAAAGAATATTTTAAAATTCTCTGGCCTTCTTAAATGCCTTACAAGAGCTCGAAGCTTGAGCCATTCAACATCAATTTCAAATAGTACACCCATCAGCAGTTTAGAGGAACTATGACTAGCCCAAATTTTAGGTAACTTTGTTCCTGGGGCTTCTGGATGCCGAAAAAGGCCCTGGCTCTGTCCCTCAGGGTGTCAATTTCCAGAAGTTGGCCCCCAAAGTTTCAGATTAAATCGCAAGAAGGTGACAGAAGTTTCAGGGTGGGCTCATAGTTAAGAGTCTAAAAAATGTTGATGCAATCATTGAGAAATAGAGCAGGAAGTGGTGGTTTGGAAAAGGGGCTGTCTGTTTTCCCTCATCATGATTATAGCCTCATGACACAATCTGAAAGCATGAAAGAAATTGACTGGAGTGGAGAACAGACAGGAGAAAGAAATGTCTCCTTTGGGGACTTAGTACTTGATAACTGATCTGAGTTTCTCATATCTGTTAGTTGGCCAGCCAGTTAGTCAAAAGTACCTCAGTGCTTTAGTTTGGAATAGACTCTGCCCCAGTTCCAGAATATACACTCAATATTTGTTAATAATGGTGAAAGCAGACATAATTCATGCCTTCTATTGCCTAGCTGGGGAGTTGAAGATTTAAGAAAGCTATCACTGCAAACCAGTATAAATTAATGCTCTTTAAAACTGCTGGTCTAACCTAGAGCAAGGCCCTTATTATACAGGGGAAAAGCCCTTGGCAGAGAGAACCATTTATGGGGCTAGAAGTTCTCTTACAGCCTACACTTAAATTGGGCAAGACATCAGGGCATCAGTTGATAACTTGGTCCTAGTGGGCTCAGGGATAGGTATTGGGAATTTCCCTTTCACCTAGCTCAGGAAAGCACAAGATCCAATTTCTCTCTCTCCTTCTCCCCCTTACTTTAATCTGAGCATATAATCTGCTATTTAAAGGCTCTTGCACCATTCTATAGTTCTTCATTTGGATGAAAGACTTGTTCAGTGTTGTATTGAATCACAGAGACATTTAGAGAAGATAGTAAAAAGGGCATTGCTCATAGCAAGTGTCACATACTGGGAATTTTACCATCCTTCCCTATTTCAATGGACCCTTTTGTCAATGATCTCCTTGGGATATATACCCAGCAGCCATCAAGGGTAGGGGCATATTAGTCATGATTTGCACAATTCCAAATTGCTTTCCATAGTAGGGAGATGACACAGTGAATAGAGTGCCAGGACCCAAGTCAGGAAGACTCATCTCCCTGAGGTCCAATCCAGCCTCATACACCTCCTAGCTGTGTGACCCTGGACAAATCATTTAACCCTGTTTGCCTGTTACTTCCTCTTCAGCTAGAGGAGGAAATGGCAAATCCTTCTGATATCTTTGCCAAGAATGGGAGTCACAAAAAGTTGAACATGATTGAAAAATGACTAAGTAACAACAGAAAAATTGCTTTCCAAAAGAAGTATACCAATTCACAGCTCCAATAAAAATGCATTTGTATGCATGACTTTCCACAACCTTTCTGACATTGAATACTCTCATCTTTTTGATCTTTACCAATTTGTTGAGTGGAAAATGAAACATCAGGATAATAGTGATTTGTATTCTCTTGATATGAATGTTTTAGAGCACTCTTTCTTATATACTTAAGTTGAGGTTTTTCCTAGGTCTCAGTTTGTCTGAGGCAACACCCATTCAGTGATTTAAAGGTAAGAAATGAGGCAAAAGATGGCCTAGTTTGCCTGCTTAAAAAAAAAAAATCAAACCGGGAGCAGAAGACCCTCAGGGTTTCTGTTCAGAACTGAAGCAATTGCTATTTATACTCAGCATCAAAACCAAAACAATGACCAAGTGAAGCATGGACTGGAGCCTCTTATTGGCCAATCTGTGAGAACTAGATTTGGGTTTAAGGCATGGTCAAGGAGCTCCATTCAAATGGCAGTGGGCTTTATCAAAGCCTGGTTTTCTAGAACTTTTTTCAAGACAGCACCCTCCTGATGTCTTTGGTCCTCTTTAAGAAGGAAGGGCAAATAACAACAACTCTGTGTGTGTGTGTGTGTGTGTGTACATAGATAGATAGATAGATAGATGCATAACTCAATGGACTGAACATCTGACTGCCTTTCATAATCTGAACAATAGGTAATTTTTCATCCATTTGGCTTTTCCAGTATAAGTTTTTAGCCAATTACCTACTTGAGTAACCTTTGCTGGACCACCCTACACATCAGGCTCCCTAACCTTGACTACACTACAAGGATCTGTTGTGAATTCTAGGTCTATATACTCATCCGTAGCCTCCTGAGCTCTAGTTCTGTGTCACAAACTAAATATTGGACATTTCTAAGTTGATGTCTCATAGGCCACCCAAACTCAGCATGTCCACCAGAATTCATCATTTCTCTCCCGCCCCTTTTACAAACTTTCCTGTTTCTGTGGAGGGCCCTACTTTCCTCTTAGTTCCTCACAACTTCAGTATCATCCCCAATTTCTCACTCTCATTCACTCCACATATCCAAAACAGTCAACAAATCTCGTCATTTCCATCTCCATAGAGCTCTTATCCACCCTCTTCTGATCACACGTTCAGTGCTCTAGTGGTAATATTCTAAATGATCTGCCTGCCTCAAATCTCTATGAAAAATTTATGGGAGGACATGAATATAAATCACAAATGAAAAGAAGACAGATTTTGATCTGGTTGCTGGATGACAAGGTGCCACTAATGAAATAGAACAGTATTCCACTGAACTCTGGAAAACTGATCTCATTGATTTCAAGACTTTTAAAATAGGGTCTTAATCTAAACAAATGCTGATAACCAGAAAAGAAATTTTATCCAGTGGCCTTATGAGTAGTGAGTTATTTAGAGCAGAGCAGTCAAATATGTGTGTGTGGCCCACACCAAACCAGATTAAAATGTAATAGGAAATATTTAATAAAATAAATAAAAATACAATAAAATATAGATGATATTAATATGTGGTTTTCTAAGTCAATATGTAGGTACAGTGGTCCTTATGTATGGTTTAGTAGGCCTCATTTCTATTAGATTAGATACTACTGGTTTAGAGGAAAGATTTAAAGGAATCAAGAAGGCCATCCTACTCCCAAATATCTCCCCCTCTACTCTACTAGTGATCCTGAATTTCCACAATTAGAGAGTCATTCAAAAGGATTCATTTAACAAGAATACATTAACCTGCCAGTATGGGTAAGAGCATTCTTTTTGAGAAGATTTTTCAAACTGTGGAGGCTAAGGGCATAAGATCCTCTCAGGAAAGGGCATGAAACATTGGTCACAGTTATTGCATATTTTAAGTATGACTCCCACATAAATATATTCATTTTTTCAATAAAGAAATATTCAAATCAAAGTAAATTTAAAAAAAAGAGACTAGCATAATGAATACCCTCCAAATTACAGTAAATGTTATGCAGGGATTATTTAATATATAATGTCAAATCTGAGTAAGCATTTTGCATTGTGTTGAATCTCATCATCTCGACTGCAATTATGATCTGCGACCATCACCCTAAGCATTTGTAGGTACATGACACATGTGAATTGGGTTGTCATGATGCTTAGCAGTGCTATAACATATAATCCATTTCTCACTATCATTTATTTAGTTAAGTATAATAGAGTATACTTGTTTCCCCCAAACCACAACTTTAAAAAAATGGAAGCAATGAGAATAATTATAGAAATATATAGAAATTATAGAAAATAGTTTGAACTTTCAACTTTTAACTTAAGTATGTTATTATCTTTAAAATGTTACTATCTCTAATTCCTAAGAAATTGAAATAATATGCTTTGTGATAAACCTAAGACTGTATTGAAGAGAAAATCTATTGGAGCAACTGAAACTTGTACAAACAAAGACCACAGGAACAGGTTAGGAAGTAGAAATATATAAAAAGGGAGTAAAAAGCTCCAATCCTGAAAACACAATACACTATATTTATCATTGGAATTGACAAGTATTGTTTGATGGAGAGGATAGACCACTGAATTTGCTTTTTATGAATGAATTACCTACATCTACTATGAAAACTAATAAATCCAAGTGACATATGTAGAATATATTAGCAATATTAGAGAATTTTTCAAAAGAAAATGAGATTCTTTTAGCAAGTGAAAAACCAAACTTTTTCAAAATCTATGTCTGTTACATTAAGCAGATTGCTGAAAGAGACTGAAAAGTGTGTTCATAGAATTACCAAGTATATAAAGCTTCAGTCCATATGAAAAATCCATCTACAACTGTTAATATAGCTAAAATAATGCTTGGTGAATCACATACATAACTGTTTTGAGTGACTCCTCTTGTAGATAACATGGCAAAGTGACTTAGCTGTATGTCTGAAGATCTCTGTGATAATTAATTGAGAAATGCTATCATTTTGCATTGCTGGTAGATGAAACAATTTGTATAGTTAAAGATGATCATGCAAATCTATTGACTGCATTGCCATATCAAGAAAAAATTTTAATATAACTGATAGATTTAAAAAGTATAATAAGAAGAATTGTATTGGATTCTGATGTGATAGAGTTCAAAATGTCAGGATGAAACAGTTGTTTAAGCACTAGTTAGCAAAGTGGGACACATCACATGCTTCATAGACAATCAGTTGTATGAAGAATTATGAGTGAGGACCTACATCGTTTTTCTAAGTTTTACAAGAGTAGTCAAATTTACAAAAACAAAAAAAGACAAAGCTGAGTCCATTAAAAGAAAAACTCTCAGCAAAATCATGTGCTCATGAGAAGGAAGTGTATTGAACAAAGGGTACACAAAATACTGTTTTCCTGGTGCCAAAGTACTTGGAGAGATGATTGAGCTAAAAGAAGATGTTGCTATTTTTTGTAGTGAACACAACAAAGATGAATGTCATCTGCATCCCTCTGGTCATCTGCCTCATTCTTCTCCTTTTGGAACCCCTTGGACTGTCCTCCTGGGATGAGAAACAGACAAATAGTCTGGTCAAAGCACTAAGGATCCAGATACTAGTAAGCATATGTCTTCCACCAATCTACTAGTCACTTCTGATTCCTACAATTGGAAATTTATTTGAAAATATTCTTTTATTCAAGGGGCTTACATTCCAGGGAGAAGATAGCACATGAGAAAGAAATGGAAAATAAGAGGGAAGAATTAGGGAGGTTCTCATATGGTGGCATCATTTGGATATGGCTAAGAAGGAAAATGGAGGCCGAAATCAAGGCAAGGTAAGGCAAAAGTTCACTTTAGGGAGCCTAGAGTGTTTCTAGAGGTGGTATCTAAGTTTCTGTTGGGTAGCAGGGGGAATGATGTCACTAGTAGGGGGTGAGATAGTTTGGAGGTATGTGGGTAGTTAGTTGGAGGTCTGTATCCAGGGAAGGTAAGAGAAAACTTACATGTGAGAACCTGAGGTGGTTCAAGGGGAGAAGACCTGTCAACCTCACTTCACCCAAACCAGTCCTCCAAAATTTATTTTTTCCCCAAATTTTTAATTTATTTATTTTTAGTTTTCAACATACATTTCCACAAGATTTTGAGTTACAATTTTTTCTCTCCCCAAATTTCCCCTACCCCCACCCCAAAATAGCAAGCCTACTGAATACCCCTTCCCCCAATCTGTTCTCTCTTATATCCTCCCCCTTCACCTCCCTAACTTTCTAGTAGGGCAAGATGGGTTTCTATACCTCAGTACCTATATATCTTATTTCCCAGTTGAATGTAAAAAAAAAAACAATTTTTAAACATTTGTTTTAAAAACTTTAAGTTCCAGATTTTTTTCCCTTCTTCCCTCCTCACCCACCCCCACTGGGAAGATAAGCAATTCAATATAGATTGTACATATGTAGTTACCCAAATCATTTCCATAGTAGTTATATTGTGAAAGACTAATTATATTTCCCTCCAGACTATCCCGCCTCCCACTTATTCTACTTTCTCCTTCGGCCCTATCCCTTTTCAAAACTGTTTGCTTCTAACTACCCTCTCCTCCAATCTGTCCTCCTTTCTATCCTCCCCCGTCTTGTTCCCTACCCGCCTATTATCCTGTAGGGTAAGATGCCCAATTAAGTGTGTATGTTACTCCCTCCTTAGGCCAAATTCAATGAGAATCAGGTTGTCCCATTCCCTTTCACAAATGCCCACACTTACATATATATTTATATACACATATATCCTCCTATTCATACATATATGTATGTGTACATATATATACACATATATATTCCCTTCATCTATCCTCATACTGAGAAAAGTCTTATAAGTTACAATTATCATTTTTCCATTTAGGAATGTAAATAGTTCAACTTTAATAAGTTCCTTATGATTTCTTTTTCCTGTTTACCTTCTCATGCTTCTCTTGATTCTTGTATTTGAAAGTCAAATTTTCTGTTCAGCTCAGATTTTTTCATTAAGAATGTTTGAAAGTCCTCTATTTCATTGAATAGCCATATTTTTCCCTGTAGTATTATACTCAGTTTTTCTGGGTAGGTGTTTCTTGGTTTTAGTCCTAGCTTTTTTGACCTCTGGAATATCATATTCCAAACCCTTCAGTCCCTCAGTGTAGAAGCCGCTAGGTCTTGTGTTATCCTGATTGTGTTCCACAATACTCAAATTGTTTCTTCCTGACTGCTTGCAGTACTTTCTCCTTGACCTGGCAACTCTGGAATTTGGCTATAATATTCCTAGGAGTTTTCTTTTGGGGATCTTTTTCAAGAGGTGATCAGTGAATTTCTTTCTTTTTCTATTTCTCTCTTCTTATTTCTATTTCTATTTCTTTCAATTTCTATTTTGCCCTCTGGTTCTAGAATATCAGGGCAATTTTGCTTGGTAATTTCTTGAAAGATGGTGTCTATATTCTTTTTTTGATCATGACTTTCAGGTAGACCAATAATTTTAAAATTATCTCTCCTGGATCTATTTTCCAAGTCAGTGGTTTTCCAATGAGATATTTCACATTGCCCTCTATTTTTTCATTTGTTTGGATCTGTTTTATAGTATCTTGATGTCTCACAAAGTCATTAGCTTCCAATTGCTCCAATCTAATTTTGAAGGAGTTATTCTCCTCAGTGAGTTTTTGAAATTCCTTTTACATCTGGCAAATTTAGCTTTTTAAGGCATTCTTCTCCTCATTGGCTTTTTGGGCCTCTTTTGCCATTTGAGTTAGTCAACTTTTTTATTTTATTTTATTTATTTTGCCTTTTTTGGAGGGCAATTGGGGTTAAGTAACTTGCCCAAGGTTACACGGCTAGATTTTTTTTGTGTGGGTATTAAGTGTCAGAGGCTGGAACCAAACTCCGGTCCTCCTGACTCTGGGGCCGGCGCTTTACTCACTGTGCCACCTAGCCACCCCTAGTCTATTTTTTAAGGTGTTATTTTCTTCAGCATATTTTTGGGTCTCCTTTAGCAGGCTGTTGACTCATTTTTCATGATTTTCTTGCATCATTCTCATTTCTTTTCCCAATTTTTCCTCCACTTCCCTTACTTGGTTTTCAAAATCCTTCTTGAGCTCCTCCATGGCCTATAAACAGTTCATATTTTTCTTGGAGACTTTTGATGCAGGAGTTCTGACTTTCCTGTCTTCTTCCCACTTCATGCCTTGATCTTTTTTGTCCCCAAAAAAGGATTATGTCGTCTGTTTGTGCTTCCGTTGCTTGTTCATATTGGCAGCCAATTGACTTTTGAGCTCTTTGCCATGGTAAAACTCTGCTTCCAGAATGGAGAAAGATATGTCCCAAATAGCTGGGGTTGGGGCAGCTAGGTGGCACAGTGAATAGAGCACCAGCCCTGGAGTCAGGAGGACCTGGGTTCAGATCCAGCCTCAGACACTAAATATACACACAAAAACTAGCTGTGTGACCTTGGGCAAATCACTTAACCCCAATTGCCTTCCAAAAAAAAAAAAAAA
>NW_027185698.1:15810556-15876207 GCF_028583685.1 Petaurus breviceps papuanus | reverse complement strand
GTTTTTTATGCTTTTTGGAGGGCAATTGGGGTTAAGTGACTTGCCCAAGGTCACACAGCTAGCTTTTGTGTTAAGTGTCTGAGGCCGGATTTGAACCCAGGTCCTCCTGACTCTAGGGCTGGTGCTCTATTCATTGTGCTACCTAGCTGCCCCTAATAGCTGGGGTTTTTGCAGCTGCTAGAGCTAATAAATGGGTGCCCTCTCTACAGCCCCCACATGCTCTGGCTCATTGGTCACATACCCCAGGACAACCACCTAAGACCGTGATCTGAATCCAAGCAGGTCAAAGCAAAAGTGATTCCCCTCTGAATGGTCGCTTGGTCCCCCTACAATCCACAGTCCAGGAGCACCAGAAGCAGCAGTGACTGCAGCCACCATACCTCCTCTGCTTCTCACTCCAGGGGGAAGCAGCCAGACTGCAATCCCCCTGTTTGAACAAAGTTCCACACTGACCTTTTACTTTGTCTTTGGCATTTGTGGATTGAGAAGTCTGGAAACTGTTAGAGTTTTTGGTGATTTACTCTTATGAAGTCAGCTCCAGCCACTGCTGCTGGACAGGGCTGCCCTGGGGCTAAAATCAGGGCTCAGTCAGGACTGTGCTCCACTCCCAGCACTCTGCAATGGACCCTTCCTGCCAGCCTGCTGGGCTTCCTTCAGCAGGAGATTTGTTTCTCTCTGTCACTTTGTGGGTTCTGTAGCTCTAAAGTTTGTTTAGAGTCATTTTTTACATGTATTGGAGGAGGTGGAAGCCGGAGCCACGTGGAAGTCCTGTTTCTACTCCGCCATGTTGGCTCCATCCCCTAAACTTTTATGATATATGAAATGATGAGGGGGGGTGGTTTCAGAAAAATCTGGGAACATTTATATGAATTGATGCAAAGTGAAGTGAGCAAAACCAGGAGAGTATTATATATGGTAAAAATAAATATTGTAATGATTATTAACTGTGAAAGACTTAGCTAATTTTATCACTATAATAATGATCCAAGACAATTCCAAAGGACCCATGATGAAAAATGCTATCCAACTACAGAAAGAGAACTAATGAAGTCTGAGTGCAGATTAAAGCATTACTTGTTCACTTTATTTTTCTTGCCTTTCTTTTTGCAACATGACCAATATGTTTTGCATGATTTCACATGTATAATTGATATCACATTGGCTCAATGGGGAAAGGGCTGGAGGGAGGAAGAGAATTCAATACTCAAAATTTTTTAAAATAGATGATAAAAATAATAGATATGTAAATAAATAATAAATTCTTTAACAACAACAACGACCAGTCCTTTCTGTCACTTGTCAGTCATTTCTAAACCATGCTGCCTTTGGACTCTGTCTTGAGATGCTGGATTTTGATACATAGACATTCACCTTCATTGTCCAGAATTAATCTCTACATAACTAACCTGCCACCTCCAGACTATGCTGCCATGTGTATATTCCTCACCCTTTCTGGCTCCCTGTTATATGTTGTCTTCCCCCAATAGAATACAACCCCCTTGAGGGCAACAATTATTTTGCTTTCTTGCAATTGTGTCCCTAGGGCTTAGAACAGAGATTGGCACATAATAAGACTTTAATAAATGCTATGTTATTTACTCAAGAAAGCAAATTTATAAGAAAAAATTTTCCCAAAATGTGTGTATTTGGTGGATACAATTTTAATAACTGAATACTCTAAATACATCAATGTAAGGTCCTCATATTCATACTCTGATCCAGAAAGATAGAGTAACTATATAAAAATTAGAACTATGGATAATAAATTTATAAAATTATATTTTTATGCTTTCCAATTTAAATATTACTTGTCCTGCAAATGAAGTAAAAGAAGGTAAACACATGTTTATCATTTGGATGATCTACTGAAGAAATTTTCTTTTTAAATTCTCTAAGCAAATGGATAAGTAATTTATTTGCCATTTGACAAATATGTTACTTTTGTAGTAAGTAGACTTTACCTTGTGAATAGTACATTGAAACTAGTACATTTGAACCTGAAAATTCTATTGTGTTTCAGCTATGGTGAATTGTTTAGGGGTTTAACAAACAAAATTACAATTTTTCCCCTACTAACATGTGTATGAAATAGGGTTTTCTGTTGTTATCTTAAAGACAAAATACTGAGCTTAATTAATTTTTGAAAAAGATTTATGAGTAATGGTGTCATCTGTATATCATGTTTTAAGAAACTCTGCTGAAAAATAAGCCCACTTATCACAATAATTTTATTATAATGGCTATAAGTTACAAATATAGATAAATACAGGTGTTATAAATATGAAAATTGTAAGGAATATTATCAGTGACTAAAATTGGTACATTACATTATATTATTGTATGCTTAAGACATTTGTTTGTTTTTATAAAATTATAAATAAATTCTGAATTTCATTGGAATGAAATATTTACATAGATTGCATAGTTTGTATGTGGGAATAATTTTTTTGTTTAAAAAAAGAAAGGAAGAACTGCATAAAGTTCAGAAATAACTGCCATAGTTGATTATATTTATAACTGAAAATTCAGATAATTGCTATGCCCCAAACTCCTGGTTTTCAATTCAATTTAAAGAGCATAGCTTTCTGATGAAACATAAAATCCACAAAGACAGAAAGAAATGTTTTATGCATAATAAACTCAGGAGTTTATTAGATTCTTTCTGATTTAATGTTTGGTTGCACAATGCTCTAAAGTGTTGCTAGAGGTAATGGTGGGAAGATGAGGCAGGAAGAGGCCAGGCAGCTGAGATTATCGAGGTTACAGCATGTGGGGAGCATGGTTAATTCTTAACAGCCAGATCAGAATGTGAGAGAGGAGTTTGAGGGCCAGATTAGGAGGAAATATTGAAATGGAGAGGGATGACCAAAAGTAAGGCCTGGGTGCTGAAGACAAACGTGACCAATTTCACAGTTTTGTCTAAGGTTGGCTGTGGTATCAGAGGGAAAACAAAGCCAATTGTTACCAGTGAGGTGGAGTTACTATATGTACTTGAAAGCAATAAGACTATATTTATTTTTTTTAACCAGACTATAATTCAGACTTTTCAAAGTTCAAGCCACGGTTAATCATTCTTGGGTTAGATCTTTTACCCCCAAGGCCTATACAACCACAGATTCTATCCTAGAACAGGACGTGTTTTTAATTGCTTCTGTTGCATTGAAGGTCAGGGTGGAGTCAATGACCTAACTAATCCAAATATCTAAAGTCAGTGTGCCCTGTACTTTATGTCTTTCCAAGTGATTTGAGTTGTAGTACAACCAATGGGAATTCTTATAGGGCCCCTTTTGGCAAGTCATAACCTTTTTTTTTTTTTTGGTAATGCTTTGCCCATCTGTAAAATGGGAGTAATACCTACTTGCCTCTTTAAAGATTAATTAGAACCTTTATGTCAGGTCCTTTGAAGATGAAAAGGGCTGGGTGAATGCTAAGTATGATTATTATTTTATTACCTTTACATGAAATCTGGGTCTAAGGTTAACACAGCTTTGGCTGTGTTTACTGTCTTAGTCAAAAAGGAGAAAGAGTAGTTATCTGATGAAAGTAAAATGTGCTCTGAAACTTCCACAGAGTTAAACTGGGTAATTCACCTGAATTATCTAGATACTTTGATTCTTTAGTATGTGGAAATAATTTTTTGTTAAAAAAAAGGAAGAACTGCATAAAGTTTAGAAATCACTGCCATAGTTGATTATATTTATGATTGAAAATTCAGATAATTGATATCCCCAATACTTTTTTGATCAGTGCATTCATTGATATAAATCATACCACCTCTTCTCATCCTTTGTGATTTTCATGCATATTTTTTCTATAAATGCTACATAGAGGATCTGCTCCAATGAGCCAAAGGTCTTACATACAATTATTATATAATTATAAAAACCAAACATGACCTCCAAAAAGAAAATTCACCTTCCTTATCTTCATTGAAGAGGTAGGGCACTAAGGGTATGAAATATATAGCATATACTATTAGCATGGGTTAATGTGTTGGTTAGTTTTATTGAACTGGGTGTATTTAATTCAGGTGATCATTGCATATACTACTATGGAAAGAATCCCTTAGGAAAAAAATGGAGTAGCCTTCATAGTCAATAAAAGGGGCGGAAAAGCAGTGCTGGAGTATAATCTCAAAAATGACAGAATTATATCTGTTTAAATCCAAGGCAAAATATTCAACATCACAATAATACAAGTCAGTGCTCCAGCCGCTGATGTGGAAGCAGCCAGAGTCAATCAGTTCCATGAAGACCTACAACATCTTCAAGAAATAACACCAAAAAAAAAGACTGGAATAGGGGACTGGAATGCTAAAATAGGAAATCAAAAGATAATTGGAATAACAGCAAGTTTGGCTTTTAAACTACAAAATGAATCAGGGCAGAGACTAACAGAGTTTTGTCAAGATAACTTGCTGATAAAAACAAACACTTTTTTTTAACAACCCAAAAAGTGATTCTACATATGGACATCACCAGATGGGCAATATAGAAATCCCATTGATTATATACTTTGTAGCCAAAGGTGGAGACACTACAGTCAGTTAAAATAAGATTTGGAGCTGACTGTGGATCAGGTCATGAGATCCTTATTGCAAAAATCAGACAACTTGAAGAAAGGAGGGAAAAACATCATACAGTATAGGTATGACTTAAATAACATCCCTTATGGATATGAAGTAGGGATGAATAGATTTAAAGGTTTAGATCTGATAGATAGAATGCCTGAAGAATTATGGACAGAGGTTCACAACATTTACAGGAGGCAGAAACAAAAAATATTCTAAAGAAAACAAAGAGCAGGAAAAAAGAAAAAGAAAAAAAGGCAAAAATATTATCAGATGAGGCTTTACAAATAACTGAGGAAAGAAGGAAAGAAAAAGGGAATGGAGGAAGGGGCAGACATATCCACTTGAATGCAGAATTCCAGAGAATAGCAAGGAGAGATAAGAAGGTTTTCTTAAATGAGTGATGCAAAGAAACAGAAGAAAACAATAGAATAAGGAAGACAAATCTCTTCAAGAAATTTAGAGATATTAAGGGAAAGTTTCACGCAAAAATGGGCATGATAAAAGACAAAAATTTAACAGAAGCAGAAGAGATTAAGAAGTAGCAAGAATACACAAAAGGACACTACAAGAACTACATTAATATCATCGATAACCATGATGGGGTAGTTACTGATCTAAAGCCAGACATCCAGCAGAATGGAGCCTAGTGGGTCTTAGGAAGCATTGTTAATAATAAGGCTAATGAAGGTGATGGAATTCCAGCTAAACTATTTAAAACCCTAAAAAACAATGCCGTTAAAGGGCTACACTCAATATGCAGCAAATTTGGAAAACACAACAGTGACCACTGAATTGGAAAAGATAAGTTTACTTCCCAGTCCTAAAGAAGGGAAATGCCAAGGAATTCCCCAAATTTTCAAACAATTGTGTTCATTTCACAGGCCAGCAAGGTCATACTTAGAATTCTGCAAGCTAGGCTTCAACTGTATGTGAACTGAAAATTACCAGTAGTCTCATTTTCAAAGAAGCAAAGGAACTAGAAACCAAATTGCCAACATTTGCATGGAGAAAGCAAGGGAGTGCCATGAAAACACCTACTTCTGCTTCACTGACTACACTAAAAGTCTTTGATTATGTGGATCACAACAAAATGTGACAAGTCCTCAAAGAGATGGGAGAATTGAATCATCTTACTTGTCTCCTAAGGAACCTGTTTGTGAGCCAAGAAGCAACAGTTAAATTGAACATGGAAAAATTGATTGGTTTAAAATTAGAAAAGGAGTATGAAAAGGGCATATATTGTCATTTTATTTATTTAGCTTATATAAAGAGTATATCATGCAAAATGTCAGGCTGGATGAATCAGAAACTGGAATTAAGCTTGCCAGTGAGAAATATCAACAATCGCAGATGTGCAGATGATACCACTCTGATGGCAGACAGTGAAGAGGAATTAAGAAGCCTCTTGATGAAGGTGAAAGAAGAAAGAGTAAAAGTTGGCTTGAAGTTTAACATTAAAAAAAACGAACAACTAAGATCTTAGCAACTGATCCCATCGCTTTCTAGCAAATGGAGGTAGAAGAAATCGAAACAGGGTCATATGTTATATTCTTGGGCTGAAAGATCACTGCAGAGCTCAACTGCAACCATGAAACTAAAAGACTTGCCCCTTGGAAGGAATGCTACATCAAATCTAGACAGCAGGGGTGGCCAGGTGGCTCAGTGAGTAAGAGTACCAGCCCCAGTGTCAGGATGACCCGGGGATCGAATCCAGGCTCAGATACTTTGCACCACACCCAGAAATAACTGGCCGTGTAACCTTGAGCAAGTTACTTAACCCCAATTGCTTAAAAAAAAAAAATCTAGGGGCGGCCAGGTAGCACAGTGAGTAAGAGCACCAGCTCCAGTGTCGGGATGACCTGGGGATCAAATCCGGGCGCAGATACTTAGCACCACACCCAGAAATAACTGGCCATGTAACCCTGAGCAAGTTACTTAACCCCTATTGCTTTAAAAAAAAAAGAAATTAAAAATAAAACAGACACATCAGTACAGGAGCATTTCAATTATATTAGGTAAGAGAGTATCAGGTTATGGTGTTGGTAACATACAAAAAAAAATCTAGACAGCATACTAAAAAGCTAAAATACTAAAAATATTGCCTTGCCAGCAAAGGTCCATATAGTCAAAGCTATATTTTTTCCAGTAGCAATGTATGACTGAGAATTGAACTATAAGGAAAACTACATGCTGCAGAATCAACATTTTCAAATTGTGGTGCTAGAGAAGACTTTTGAGAGTCACGTGGACAGCAAAGAGATCAAATCAGTTAATACTTACATAAATTAATTCAGGCTATTCACTGGAAGTTCAAATACTGAAGCTGAAACTTAAATATTTTGGCCACATAATGAGAAGAAAAGACTCATTAGAAAATAAGACACTGATGTTGGGAAAGATTGAAGGCAAAAAGAAAAGAGAATAGCACAGGATGAAATGGAGAGATAGTATCATGGAAACAATGAACATGAACTTGGACAAACTTCTAGAGATGATGGAAGATAGAAGGGCCTTGCATACTATAGCCCATGAGATCATGAAGAGTTGGATACGACTGAATGACTGAACAGCAACAACAAAGTTTTATTGAATTATTCTCCTTTTTTTTTTCCTTTTCTATTACAAGGAATAGCTTGCGTGGTACAGCTTGCGGGAAGGAACATATTTGGAAATGAAGATAATGTAAAAATAAAGGACATCAATGCAAATTAAAGTTTGTTTTTATCTCTCTCTTCTTTCAGGGTTTGTGGAATACTGCATTACTGTCTAACATAGTTGACATACTGTTAACATAGTTGCTGAATTGCTTTTTTCCCTGTTTCTTTTAAATTCTCTGTTATAAAAAAAGACTGTTGGCATGGGGGAGGGAGAGATTTAGAAATCAAGTTCATGCACTGGTAAAAATGAGATTTTAAAATAAATGCTTGCTGAATGAATGAAGTACATGAATATTGCATCCATCATGAATTTTTTTCTGTATATAATTGGTCAATTGGTTTTTACCCCACTAAATCTACTTGTGTTTGCCAGTTCCCCACGTGATATATTAAGTAGGGTTCAGATATGATTCTGTGTTATTGCACATGAAAACAGACTTTATAAAAAATTCTGACACATCTGTCCCATTTTGGGTGTGTTTGGTTCTTTCTAGGTTCATCTTCAAATGCTAATTGTAATGCAAACTCTCTTTCTTCTCCTTAACTGCTTTTTGTTTCTGTTTTGTGAGGAAATATGGCCCATGGTCTTCCATCCTCTTCCTCCATTTTTTTTTAAAGAAGCTTGTACTCTAAAATTCCTTTCCATTCTTCCCATCTTCTTATATTGTATTGTCCTCCAGGTACTCTACAATCTGGCTTATTTATACTAATTCCTCCAACGTGAGACTTCCCCCAACTCTGTGCCTTTGCACCCTGTCCCTGGAATGATTTCTCTACTTGTTTCTACCTCCCAGATTCCTTCAAGACCCAAGTCCTGTCTTTTACAGGACACTTTTCCCCGTCCTTCTCCATTGCTTCCTTCTCTTAGACAACCTTGCTTTTACACTGTGCATATCTTATAGATACATAGTTGTTGCATTTTGTCTCCTGCATAAGGATACGAAATCTGATATATAAATAACATATATGTTTATATGCATATATATACACACATATGTGTGTATATATTATATGTGGGTGTGCATATGTGTGTATACCACACACACACACACACACACACACACACATACTAATAGTCATTTCCCAATAGAAATGAACAAAGAATTCTCAAGAGAACTGCAAAGCATCCACAACCACATGAAAGAATGTTCTAAATCACTAGTAATAAGAGAAATGCACATAGAACCACCCTGAGGTTTCACCTCATTTCACCTCACACCCCACAAATTGGCAAAGATGCTACAAATGGCAATAGTCAGTGTTAGAGAGATTGTAGGATAGGCACATTAATACATTGTCAATGAAGCTGCAAAATGATATGGCCATTTTGGAAAGAGATTTGGAATTATACAATAAAATTATTAAGATGTCCATATCCTTTGAACCAGAGAATCCATGACCAGATTTGTACCCCAAGGAAACCATTTATAAGGAGAAAGTTCCCATTGAGGCAGCTACATGGCTCATTGTATAGAGTACTGTGTCTGGAATCTGGAAGACCTGAGTTCAAATCTGGTCTCAGACACTTACTAGCTATGTGACCCTGGGCAAGTCAATTAACCTCTATTTGCCTTAATCCACTGGAGAAGGAATTGGCAAACCATTCCAGTATCTTTGCCAAGAAAATCCCATAATGGGGTCACAAAGGGTCTGACATGGCTAGAAATGATAAAACAAGAACAAGAATAACCCCATATATGCCAAAATATTTATAATGGCACTTTTTGTGATGGCAAAGAATTTAAACAAAGTAGATCCCCATCGATTGGGAAATGACAAAACAAAATGTGGTATATGAATATAATGGAATATTACTGTGCTATAAAAAATAATGTATGTGATAAATATAGAGAAGCATGGAAAGTTCTACATAAACTGATGCAGAATGAAGTATGTGGGGCAACTAAGTGGTGCAGTGAATATAGCACCCACCCTGGAGTCAGGAGAACTTGAGTTCAAATCTGGCCTCAGCCACTTGATACTTACTAGCTGTGTGACCTTGGTCAAGTCACTTAACCCCAATTGCCCTGTCTTCCCCCCTCCAAAAAAAAAGACAAAAAAAAAACCCAGGATGAAGTACACAGAGTAAAGAAAAGACTATACACAGTAACTACAACAACATAAATGGAAAGAACAATTAATACACACACATCAAAAGGTAATGTAGTACTTTAAGACATATAGTAGTTAAATTTAACAATTAAATTCAGAAATAAGTTCTACAAGCCTTCAAGAAAAAGATCTACAAATACAAAGGAAAGGATATTTGGATAATGCAAAACTATTCCACAGTCACTAGAAAAAGAAGGAGGGAATGGAATAATGTGTTCTGAAGAGTAATGGAGCTCAGGATGAAACTGAGGGTGACCTGAGCTTACTACCAACCTGAGCTTACTCATACAGGACAAAAGATGAATGTTCAATAATAAAGAAGAACTTGAAAACTTTTGAGGAAAATAAAACAGAACTAAAGAAATTATTGACCCCTCAAACACCCCAAATAGCAGAAATGCAGTAGGAGTGAATAAATGCAACAACCAAAGACAGCAACAGCAACAAAGTGATGATAGAGAGACCATGAACAGACTCTTTTTTAAACAGACACAAGAAAACAGGGGTGAAGACAGAAAATTAATAGAGATAACCGGGAAGAGATGGAGAGGGGATATTATGGACAGAATATGGCAACACCCTTCCTACAGATGAATGCTTCTTTTGTGGGACTACATTACAACTTGGGAGGGTACTTAAAAGTGAGGAGGAAAGCAGAGGGGTAGAAAGTAGTGAGTGATGTTCTTGAGTCAAATCAAGGGCTAGCAATGAGGGGGAGGTGAGCTCTATGGTCTCAGAAAGAGAAGAACCTACAGGATGGTGGGTGAGGATGAGAGGGGAAAGGTTGAAAAGGAGGGGGAAAGGAAAAAGACCTTAGTTTGAAGGTGGGAAGGGAATGCCTCCAGGAGTGGAGATGAGCAGTGAAAGGAGATGAGGACCTTTCACTGAATGAAGTCTGAGAGATTTGGTGCTTGAAAAATCAATTTGTCTTGGGGGGGATGTAGAACCACCGGGGGCAACTTGTACATAAAGAAGTGGGAGAGTATGGACACAGAGAGGAGATTTCCAGGTAAATGTAGGCCAGCAATATCAGTGGTGAAATACATAATCAGAGATATGTTGGGAAAGGGGTCCTACCAGAACTTACCTCCCAGGATGGTTGTGAGGAACAAATGAGATGATGATTGTAAAGCTTGAAGCAAGCACTATATACATATTAGTTGCTATTATCATTATTGTTGTTGTTGCTATTGTTGCTAGTAATTGCCATTGCTCTGGAAATGAGACACAGTGGAAAAGGGGAATCCATGTGGTGAGCTGAAGAAGACAAGAGGCCAAAAGCACCTAGAGGGGAAACCTTAGAATAGTTACCTTGGAAGAATACAGAGAAAAGAGAAAGATCAGATTATAAGAGTCATGAATCACATAATGAGGCTCTGAAATAAATAGAAAGAGAAGATAGATAATGAAGAGTGAGAGAAATCCCTTTTGGAAAGGGGAGCAAAAAAATAAAATAAAAAACTCCTAAGAACCAGGCCTGGTTGAAGAGGAGAGGAAGTGGGAATATCAAATGAGAAGAGGGGATCAGGGGTGAGGGGAAGAGAGCCAGTGGGAGCAGGGCCACTTAAAAAAAGATTAAAGTAACTGAAGGAACATAATATTGTTTTTAACAACAGAAAAGGGAACTTGAAACTGAAAAGCTTTTGCACAGACAATATTAATGCATCTAGGATAAGAAGCCAAGTGGTCAAATGGGGGAAAAATCTTTGTAACAAATTTCTCTGGTAAGGGCTTGGTATCCAAGGTATATAAACTGTGTGTGTGTGTGTGTGTGTGTGTGTGTGTGTGTGTGTGTGTATGACTAATATCCATTCCTCAATTGATAAGTGATCAAAGTATATGAATCAACAATTCTCAAAAAAAAAATATATATATATATATAAAATATTCCCAACCACATGGAGGGAAAGTATTCCAAATCATTACAAAGAAGAGAAGCACACAACAATCTGAAGGCTTCATCTCACATCCTGAAAAATGGCAAAGGCGACAAAAAATAACACTCTCCGTGTCAGAGGGGTTGTGGAATACTATAATATATTTTTGGTAGAGCTGTGAAATGGTACAACCATTTTGGAAAGCAATTTGGAGTGATGTAAATAAAGTGGCTAAAATGTTCATACCCTTGAACCAGACTCAATTACTGAGCTTATAGCCCAAGGAAGTCATCAATAAGAAAAAATCCTCATTTACTCCAAAACATTTGTAGTAGAACTTTTTGTGATAGCTAATAATTGGACACAAAATAGATCCCCATTAATTAAAGAATGGCTAAACAAATTGTGGTACATGAATGTAACGAAACATTACTGTACGAAAGAAATGAGGGGTGTGGTAAGTACATAGAAGTATGGCAAAATCTTTATGAATTAATATAGAATGAAGTAAGCAGTGCCAAGAAGACGATATATACAGTAACAACAAATAACACACCAAAAAAAAGTAAATGTAATAAAATTATAAAGATGAAAAGGGACTAAAGTGAGGAGATACGAGAAGACACCCCCAGCATATCACTTCATGGATGTGGGAGGCCTACACATGTTCTACATTGCACACATATTTGGATTCTTTTTCAATGTATCAATTGGTTCTGGGGAAAGGAAAGGGATTGGTTTCATAGCTATGATCAATTCCTATAGAACACACAGTCTAAGTTCCAAGTCAAAAACCCTCCTTGGGCTCAAGTCCCAGGCCCCCTAGTTTCTTAGGGTTTCCCTGCCAGGCTGACTGACTGCACCAACTCCCCTGGCATCTCGACCCCAAGGTCATCATAGTTGGCTCTCAGTGGAAATCATAGCCAACACCTGAAACTGAGGACAAATCAAGCAAAACAGAAACAAACATCCCCAGGCTCATTTTTCAGAGCTGCCATAAAAGAAAGGGAGAACAGGGGAAGGAAGTCCTTCTTTTCCCAACGGTTCCATTTATGGCACCTATGCTGTCAATGAACTGTCATCTTCACCCTCTGGAAGTCCCAGGAAAGAGCATTTAGGAAAGAGCATGAGCCAGAAAGAAAGAGATTGTCTTGGTCTCAACAGTTTTACAGACATGGTCTATTCCATATACACAACCACCCTGCAGAGGACATAAAGGGCCTTCATGTTAAGCAATCTGCACATGCTCCAAAAGTTCCTAGGGTGTCTCCATATCAGGTGATCTAGGCATGTCCAGAAAACATCCAGTTACACTAGATTAAAATTGTTTATTTCAAAGTAATATTGTATCTTGTAATTGCATTTAAAGTGCATTTGCACAGGTAGAAGAAATTATGGTTAAATTATAAAATTTATTTTTTAAAATCATTTTAAAATTCTTCCATCAATTGACCTAATTGACCTGGTCCTTCTAATATTAAAGAACAAGTTCACCAGGTTAAGAACCTCTTCTCTATTAATGCTAATCCTGAGTACTATTAGGCCAGGTCAAGTGACTGAGCATGCTTCTATGGAATTTTCCTAAGAACCAACTCTACCCATTCCTTTATTTACCTTTCAAAGGCAAACCTGTAAATAATTTTTTTTTTCATTTAGATTCAACATATTTATGTCTTCTGGTGTTATTTATAGTCAGAAAATCACAATGGATATGGTTTAATTTCTATAGTAGCATGTTAACTCATAGCTAATTGGACAAAAATCCTCATGTTTAAATGAATGTTCATATAACATGTAAATTCTATTGTTGCATAATTATAAATGAATTAAATGAATAACAATTAATGTTTGTAGGTAGTTGATTAACCGTGGGATTCTTGCTGCCCTCTGATCACTCTGAGATCAGATGGTATTTTGTCTAAGCCCTTTGCCCTCTAATGCCTTCCTGACAGGGCTACTCCTAGACAACACTGGCACCAAGGTAAAGTTTGTCATCTCTCCTCCTCCCTTCTGTTCTCCCTTTTTGACCTTTCACCACAGTCACCCTTTTCTGTTGCTCCTCCCCCACTCAGGCAATACTCTCACATAATCACAGTTTGCTGTCAATGAGAAAAGAAATTTGGTTAACTCATTCATGCCAAAATATTGAGTTGCTGTTCCCAGGAGTATTTGTATTTTTCCAGAAGACTCTTACAATTCAGGTTCTGAGGAAACTCCACAGGGTCATTGAATCAAAATCATCTAGTCCAATTCATTTCACAGATGAGAAATGAGTTAATGAATGAAAAAACAATTACTAAGGGCTGACTGTGAGCCAGGTACTATGTACTAAGCAATGAATATGCCAATATGAGCAAGGAAAACTTGGGAGATCCTTTCAGACAAGATAAAGCAAAAGTTCATCTATTAGAGTCCCAGGTCATATGGGCAGAGTCTGAATTCTGATGGGAGGAGGATGGCCAGAATGCAGATGCCATGGAAACTGAGACCTACAGAGATGGAGTGACTTGCTCACTCAGGCATTAGGTGGGAGACTCAGAATTCAAACTCAGGCCTTCTGTCTCTAAATCTGCTTCTCTTTCCACTATTTCACTATTCCATACCGCTTTTAATTGCCTTGTGAAGACACTATGGTCAAGCATGGAGAAGTGAATTAATGGCCCAAGGTCTCATGGCAGAGCTACTAATAAAAAGTAGGTTTCTTGACTCTAAATTCATCCCTGTGATAGAAGTTCAGGCATCAGCAGGCATATTTGCTTTGGGCAAGGGTCTTCTCCTCATACCTCATGCAGTACTTCATAGGCCCTCCCTCTGTTTCTGCCTCTGATTCCAGCTCTACAACACGCTCTCATCAGACCAACATTTCTTTGCCCTCCTCATCTACAACTGCTTCACCAATTTCTTTTATTCCTATGACATCACTCTCTTACTTTTTTACTGTTTCCTTATTTGGGGGGCTTTGTGACTCATTTCTTTCTATGATCTCCATGGATTTTATAAGCCATTCGCAATTTCCATCTATAAGGGCTTTTAAAAAAAATGTGTTGGAACTTTAAAAGAGCAGTTGGTGTCCCTTTAATACACTGTTAAGCATTGGTTGGGAAGGCTTGAAGTCCCTCCCACTTCAGGACCAAAGAATACCTCTTTATTCATACAAATATAGCGAAGTGAAATTGCCTAGAAAAGCATATAAATCAGACCATCTTCTCTCACTCTATCTACATTCCTTTGGTCCTAAGAGGGGGATGACTTGAAGTCACTCCTACCTCAGAACCAAGCTGTCTTTGATAAGACTCAACTTATTGGTTTTAGTTTATTCATCTCATTATTTTACCTGATCTAGATAAAATATTACATGAGGTTAAGGATGCCGTTCTTGTTCTAGGTTCATAGAGCTAGAACAGAAAAAAAAAAACTTTAGAGGTCATTTAATCTAATCCCCTCATTTTACACATGAGGAAACTGAGGCCCAGAGCATTTAAGTGACACCCAAGGTCATGTAGAATCTTACACAAGGTTTGTTAACTGTAATGTTGCGGGAATGGATTTTTTTTCTCATCAGAAAGAAAACTTCTGCCTTTAGTAGGTATAGGCAAAGGATTATAGTTTAATCTTTATTTGGTTTTTTAGGGCAGCAGAGTCATCAGGGATTACTGTATGATTCTATAGATAGAGAGGTTGAAAATGTAGAGGATTTGATTGAATGTGCCCTTAGGCATGTCGTTTAAACTAGATGAATTCCAGTTTCCTCATCTGTAAAATAAGGGGAGGCTGAATAAAGTGAACAGTAAGGTTCCTTCTAGAGACCATAAAAATCTACCTTTTATGATTATCCAGTTGGAGGGTTATGCAGGCCTCTTTCTACCCTTCCTTCTTCCTGTTGTTAGGGCCACATTCAGACAGGTGTTGGACTCACTCACCTACAATGTCCCTTCTAAATCTAAGATTCCATAAGTGATTTGCTTACTCATTAGTCATTAAATCTGCAGAACGGTCTGAGAAGAAAAGAAAAGGACACTTAGGTCAGTTCATTTTGATTCTTAGAAGCTCTGAAAAAAGATGTTTGGAGAGAGTGTCAGAAAGATGGAAATGATTGGCTAAAATGAGCTTCGTTGCTGGATTTTAACTAGGAAGGCTTCCTCTGCCCCTTTCTTTCATGGATAATTCAAAGTCAGCCCTCAGTCAAAGACCTTGCCACCATGGAGATATGTCCAAGAATAAACAAATGTTTAAAAGGGAAGACAAAGAACTCCACTCACACCCAGAATATGATATCAGCAGAAATGTTTCCAAAGAAATATTTAACACGCCTTTTGGGGAAGACACCAAGTGCCTTTTAAAGTCTCTAAGTGTTTTGTGAATTGCGTAACTTATGGAGTGAACAAAAGTATAAAACAGAAAATAATAACCTTCATCCTGGAGCAAATTAAAACTTCTGGTTGAAGTAACCATTGTCTAATTTGAGTAACACATATCCAAAGGAAACCTCTCTAATTTTTTTTTTCTTCCTTTTGGTCCAGCATGTACACTTTCCTTTGTTGGAAAAATCTGAATAGGCAAAATATTGCAGAAACTCCCACATATTCTCTAGTCTAATCTCCAAAAAACAGCTGAACCTTCTGAAACAGTGACTTGGTCTTTTATTTCCCTGTCCACTTATTTTGTAAGTTTAAAAGGAGAATTGCTTCCTTGAGCAGGGCATGTGATCCCATGGTCCTTAAACACCAAACAATGCCCACTTGGTAGAACTCTCTTAATAAAGTACATTGTTTTTATTCAAATCACTTATTTTGAATTTGCAAAAGAATTAGTCTGTTAGGTGTCTTCAGATCAGAATGCAACTGGTATTTGTTAGATGGGAGTTTAAAATCAAACCAAACAAAACCTCACCAACCTCATTTTTTGCATGCAATTTATCTGGTAAATGTGCCTCTTGTCTTACCCTTTACTTTGTTGGGGGAAAAACATCCCCTTAGCTGATCCAGCATATCTTCCCTCTGTTATGATACCTACCCAATCACTGCAGAAATCCTGGTTTCTCCGAGGCATTTTGAACAATGGGAGACAGCTAAGCTTTTGCAGCTGAAAAAGGAAAGACAGAGAGAAAGATAGAGACAGACAATAACATAGATGGAGATAGGGAAGTAGAGAGAGAAAATGAGAGGTCCCTAATAAATTTTTTATTACTTGCTAGTACACGCTTCAGGTTTTCCAAAAACCTCCCAGAGAAGAATAGACTTGGTCCAAGTAACAAAACCACATGCAGTAGATTATACACTGTAGAGTTCATGCAGAGTGGTGTGTTGAGGGCAGATGAGGGAGATGAGACAATAAATTCCTTCCCAATTGAGAATACATAGGAATTTCTCGATGGGAGTGTCCAGACAGCAAGGTTGATTCTTATGTGACCCATGAGTTGATTAGGGGGCTTTGATGGCATAGTGCAAAGGGCCACCCTTGAGGACCTAGAGGACCACATGTGGCCTTGAGGCCTCAGGTCCCCCACCCCTGGCCTAGTGGAAAGAGGCAGGCAGAGCTCACAGGAGGCTGCAGTCACCAGTGCTTCCATCCCAGTGATTCACTGACTAATAAAATGTCAAGGTCAGGCCCAAGACTGCTGAGCACACAGAGAAGGGGCAGCGTAGGGTTTTGCACAATTTTTTATAGCAGAAAGAGATGCTACCCATGAACATGGGATAGGAAAAGAGAGGAACAACGCCACAGCATTACAAAAAATTAAACCTGAACTTTAGAGGGTACAACCCTCTCATTTTACAGATGTGGAGATAGAAATCTAGAAAAGTAAAAGCAATTAGCCAGGGACCTTCCTCTACTTCCCTTTGTCCCCACCCATCACTATCTCTGACTTAAAGTGAAATTCTCTTTGCTAACTTAAAAAAATAAATTGTTTCTGTCAGCAGTTCTGCTAAATGAAGTTACTTGGTCTTTTGCTTAACAAAGGAAACAGGGATTCACAGGACTAGCTTCCTAACTTTTATACTTTTCCCTGTAAATGAGTAAGAGCAGAGGTACCACCTGACCCAAAACTCAGTGTTTTAGAGATTTTACATACCTGGACTTGGCTTCTGTAAAAGGAAAAAAAAAATTGAGGAGAGGGGAAGGTGGGAGCAAAAGAAAATAAATGCTTATTAATGGAAAAATAAATAAAATTAAAAAAAAAAAAGAGTAAGCAATTCTGAGCTGAGTAAATCTTTCACTTGGGAAAAATTCATATACCTGCTAATCAAAGACCAGTTTTTTATCCAAGACCTTCTATGTACTCAGCCCTATCTTAGATGTTATTTTGGATAGGGATGTAGCATGAATCATTCAACCAATTAGCATTTATTAAGCTCCTACTGTGCGCAGCACTGTGCTAAGCATCAAGCAGTCCGTCAATAAGCATTTATTAAGCACCTAGTCTGTGCAGGCACAGCACTAGGGATACAAATGTAACCAAAGCCAATAGGTAGAGGGCTCTTTGCTCATTGGTGGAGATCAATGCCCTACACTTGCATGAGGGGCTGAGTAGAATTGGTGAGAGTTAGATAGAAAAGAGTTCCAGTCTCTTCAGTTTCTTAAGGCTTCTTGCTAGTCTTTCCTTCCAGTAACCTGAAGGAAAGTTAACAATGTCCATATTCTCCCTCAAAGCTGGAAGCTAGAAGTGCCTAAAGTGACTGCTGAACTTGAAAAGACTTGAAGAGAGTCTCTAATGAAATCCAAAGGGGGTAAGTCTCTCTTGTCCTGGGCTCTTGGCAAATCTTGCCCTCGAACAAATGCAGGACATTGCTCTCCACTAGTGAGGAGAAAGTCCTATACCCATGCGCTTTGGGACTTGAATTACACAAAGAAAGACAAAAAACCAGTCCCTGCTCTTAAGGACTTAACAATCTAAGGGAGAGATAACATGTAAACAACCACATTCAAATAAGATATGTAGTGGATAAATGGGGGAGGTGGAGGCACTAGGATTAAGGAGGACTAAAAAAGCTTTTATAATTGCTTTTACAACTATTATCTCATGTGATCCTCTCAACAACCCTGCCAGTACTATTATTACTACCCCCATTTTATACTTGAGGAAACTGAGGCAAACAGTGGTTAAGTGACTTTCCCAGGACCACATAGTTGGTAATTGTCTGAGGCCAGATTTGAACTCAGGTCTTCCTGACTCCAGGTCCAGTGCTCTACTCACTGTTCCACTAGCTGTCTAAAATGACTAAGTTACATGATGGGAAATGCTATCCATATCCAGAGAAAGAACTTTGGAGTCTGAATGCAGATGGTAGCATATTTGCTCTCCTTTTCTTTTGTTATTTTATTTCTTCTTTCTCGTGGTTCCTCCATTAGTTTTAATTCTTCTTTATGTCATCACTAATGTGAAAATATGTTTAATATGAATGTATAAGTAGAGCCTATATCAGATTGCATGCTGTCTTAGGGAGAGAGGAGAGGAAGGGGGAGAAAATTTAAAACTCAAAATCTTACGGAAGTGAATATTGCAAACTAAAAATTAATAAATAAATAATTTTAAAAATAAATAAAATGACTGAGTTAGAATTAGATGACTTTGAAGTTCTCTTTTGACTCAAAATATATGATTCTATAAAAATAGGAAACATTAGAGAAGGATAAAGACAATTGGGGGTAGGAAGCCTGTGGCCTCGAGGTCATATGTGGCCTTTTATGTCCTCAATTCATTTGGATTCTGTCAAAGGGCGCAGCCTTGAGGTCACAGGTTCCCCTGGATGAAGTGATAAATTATAAGCAAAATAAGAGTCCATAGAAGGGATAGAGAATTGTTCAGTAGAATCAACAAGTCAACAGCATTTATTAAGTGTTTACTACACTGTCTAAATGCTGATGTTACAAAGAAAGAAAAGGTGGGGGGGGGTCCCTGCCTTCAAGGAATTTACAGTCTAATGTGAAGACAACATATAAACCACTATGTACAAACAAAATCTATAAAGGGAAAACTGGCCATAATCATATAGGGTGTACACTAGCATTATAAAAGTTAGTAACTGGAGGCATCACAGAGAAGGTAAGAGTTGATCTAAGCCATAATACATGTATAGGACTTTTATTGGGGGCCAGGGGGTGACATGAGCAAATACACTAAGGTGAAGATTAGCTTGGCATGCATGTGTAAGGAAGGGTGAGATGACCCTTCCAGCTAAAATAGGTGTGTGTGTGTGTGTGTGTGTGTGTGTGTGTGTGTGTTGGGAGGTAATGGGAAATGAAGTTAAATAGGCAGGGTGGAGTCATATTAACAAAAACTACAGTACAAGTTGTCAGACCTGTTTGTTTTCCTGTACAGTTTAGACTCATAGATTTTAGACTCATTGGCTTTAAAAGAAGAGTTACTACAATTTTGATGAACTCAAACAATTGTAGAACCTTTTCCTTAAAAAAATAAGTAATTTCTTATCTTGTAATACTCTGGGAGTGATTTAGATATGGTCCTGTTCTAAGAAAGAAAGAAAAACAACCTGTGAACCTCCCTTCAAGCCTTCTGAGTTCAAGGACTTAACAGAATGCTGTTTTATTAAAGCTATTGGGTAACTAAGAAGCCATCCAAACTCTTTTAAAAAAGGCTTTTAAAGTTCTTTCTCTTTGAACCTAAGGATATTATTAAACTTATCAGCTCTCTTCTTTCGAGCTCAAAGCCTTTAATATGTCCAGTATTATTATCATGTTCAATTATCCTGAGTGAGATGGAGACCAATTAGGTACTCATCTAAGTTAGTGATGTTCCAAAGACAAGAATCAGGGCCATGCAAGTGCTAGGCATCTGATTTAAACAAATTATCTTTTTCATTAGGTTGTATTTTAAAAGTGGATTAAAAATTGAACTGAAAATTCTTCATTTGAGAAGTGGGGGAAGGAAAATCAAATGCAATATTATAGACTGGGGGCGGGGGGCAGGAGGGGCAACAAGCTGATATCAAATGCCAAGTGGTTATTCATTCATAGGATTTTCAGAATTTAATTCTCCCCAGAGAACTTCCTCCAAGGGACTGAAAGGAGAAAATCCCTCAATCAATCCACTTCAGGGCCCACTTCTTCCAGGGATATAAAGGAAAGAAGGACTGCTGGGCTGCTACTAGCATTAGATCATGAATATGCAGACAGTTTATCTTTTACCATGTTACAATCTCATAGTTTTTAAGAGATAGAAAGGACTTCAGAGGTCACTGAGTCCAACCCCCTTATTTTACAGACTCACCCAAGGTTAAACAATTAGGGAGCAGCACAGTCGTGATTGAACACACATGCTCTGTGTTCAAATCTGGAACCCCTTCCATTACACTGTGTTGCCTTCAATCAAAAAGTTCTGACTGGGGTATAGAATATGAGCTTATGCATGGATCCTAGACATGATTTACATGATCTGTTCCATCTCTTCTATGCCTTCTTTTGGCACTTAACAAGAAAACTGGAACTGGAGCAGAACCAGGACCAGAGGTAGGTACAGTTCTAGCTGCATAAAGTACAGCACAGATGGAAGTAATGAGGATTATTTTATTTCTTAAATAAAATTTTTGTTGATATCTTTTATATCTGTATCATCTACATTTCCCAATTTATCCTTACCCCTTTCAGGGTGCTATCCCTTACAGCAAAAAATAAAAAATAGGAGAAAGTTCAGCAAAATTGAACATCTAAAAATTTTAGCATTATATGAAGTCTTCCACACCTGCCCCACTTTTACAAAGAAGGTGGAGGTGCCTTTTCATGTATTTTCTATGGGGCCCAACTTGGTCGTTATAATTTAATAGCATTCAGTTTTGATTGTTTTATTGTTGTTTTTTTCCCATTTACATTGTTGTAAGTTGTGTTTACACTGTTTTCCTGTTTTTGCTTCATTTAGTATCAGTTCACATAAGTCTTCCCATGTTTCTCTGAGTTCATTATATTTGATGTTTCTTATATTATAGCAATATTCCATCACATTCATGTGCCACAATATTTTTAGCCATTCCCCACTCAAGGCACATCTACTTTGTTTCCAGCTTTTTGTGACATCAGGAGCTGCTACAAAAAGTTTTTGTGTATTTGGGGGCCTTTTCTTTTTAACAAGGAACATTTTAAAATATTTTATTTTATCAATGTACACATATTCAATGCCAAGAAATCCTACTGTTTGTGGTATATAGGGATTCATTCAGTGTTCATTCAGACAAGTATAAGAGAAGGGATTACTCACCCAAAAGAGAAAGTTCAAAGCCTCCCAGGGATAACCACATTCAGTATAATTTTCTAACCTTGTCCTTCAGTGTCTTGTCCTGGCTCAGCTCCAAACCCACCTGTTCCACCTAGGCTGTGCCATTCACCTGGGATGGAAAAAACTTCTTTCCTCACCAATGAGATAGTGCTTTGCATTCAATCATTAGCAGATATAAAGGCTGATTAAACTAGATTGCCCTAAACTAATATGAAATATAACTGCAGTAATATTGAAATTTTTGCACAAAGAGGCCAGTAAGAGAATTTGTCTCAGAGTTGGTAGAATGAATAAAATATTCTGGGTTAAGAGGGAAAAAAGTTATAGTGAATAGTTTAAGTCACTGAATGAGGCTGCCCCAGGCAGAATCCATTCTCACTTTTAGGGAGTAAGAAGATGAGACTCTTAGGTCTCACTTGTTCACAGCTCACCATGGAATGGAGTCTTATTCTTGATCACCAAACTTACTTGAATCAGGTTAACTGGGTCTGAATTAGGTTGGCATCTTATTTGGACCCAAGTCTGGTGAAATGTGTACCCCTATCCCAATATCTTATTGTTGATGAAGCTCCTCGAGTGACCTCAGTCAAGATCAGTTTGATCTTGAGGAGTCTAGAGAACCTTGAGAAAATAGACATTATCTTAGAGCATCCCAGGAGAAGAGAGGAAAGGAGTTGTCTAGTCTAAAGGACATAGATCCCTTCTCAGTTTAGCCTTTTGTAGCTTCACTATTTGGTTTTTGTTCCTCAATTTGTTTACTCTTGTTCTCAAGATGTATAATATTGGTGCCATATTAACAAACCATTCCTGGAGCTCATTTCTTGGCCATTCATTGGTTGGGGTCAAACTATGAAGCTTAAAAACCAGTTCCTACTGATATTTTCCAAAATTCCATGGGGAAATTTGTATGTCAAGAAAGGGGATTTTTTTCCCCCTTCCAAGTGGGAAACCCTCCCCCCACCTTCACAACTGAAAATAACTCTCAATGACTTTCTTCATTTTATCCTCTTGGTTTCACGTGAAGTAGGAGTAATCCTTTGAAATTCTCAGTGATTGCCAGTAGGTGGTGCTAATATTGTCTGCATTGATGAATTAATTTGTCGAACACCCAAAGCTCCTGAGACTTGCCTGTTTAACATAAACCCTTTTGTTGCTGGCTGCTCTTTGTCCCCTCCCCCTTCCTTGGTCTCTTAATCTGTTTGCTGCTTTGATATCTCTTTCAAGTGTAGGACCCACAGCCTTTGCTAGTTTAGGAACCTCTTGATTTATTTCCTCTGGAGTGTTTAGTGCACTCCGCCTGAGAAATTATAGCTATGGTTTTGGCTTAATCCATTTTCAGATGACTGGGAGATATTTCCCCCCCCAAAGAAAAAAACAGAGATAACTTGAGGCTAACCAGAGGCTTTGGCTATAATCAGAGGACTAGATGAAATTAGGAGAGGCCATGTATTTTCTCCCTTAACTCTAAGCTAGACCACATTTAAATCATCCAATAAGGATCACATATGGTCTGTTACACCTGCCTGACGTCACGATCCTCTTGGAGAACACAGCACAAACAACAACAAAAAACAATTCTAGAACTCTAGATTATAAACTTTATGCTTCAGGATGCCTCTCTTAATTGTCCAATTTAAAGCCTACATTATGTAATTTTAGCCCTTTCTGCTTTTCTTCTCCATTTTTGGTTTGCTTGTTGACTTGATTTAATTTTGTTGCTGTTGTGCAACTTCACCAAATGTTGTATAATAGCCTTCCACATTATAACCTTCTTACATGTATGTTGTCTTGTTCAGTTCTCAAAGTATCCTTATAAATGTAATCCCATTTGATCCTGAGAACTCTGTGTGATAAGTAGATTGGGAAACATTGCTTCCCTTTTATAGATGAGAGAACTCAGCCATAGCAATTATTTGGCCAAGGTCATGTAAGTAACTAGGGAAGGATCTGAACTAGAAACCAGCTCTTTTGACTCCTTGTGCAGTATTCTTTTTCACTTTACCATAGGGCCTTCAACTTAAACATTACTTAATGATATTTTAATAACATTGTTATTAAATAACCCTTCCAATAGCTCTCTTCTGAATTCATCCCCCAGTAGTATGCTGCAGTAGAAAGGGTATTATGCAAGAAATATGGATGCTTGGGGGTCAAGTCTAGGCTGTTCCTCTAACTCTGTAGTCTTGGGAAGTCACTCTTTCTTTTTTTTTTAATTAATTTGTTTGTTTCCTTTTAGTTTACAGGATTCAATTCCACAATTCCTTGAGTTTCACATTTTGTTCCCCTCCCTCTCCTCACCACCCCCTCATGGCGGCTTATAGTCAAGTATAGGATCTGTAAATACGTTCACATTATACATTAGTCAGGTTATAAGGACGGATTGTACCAGCTGGAATGAAAAATGGTAAAGAGGACATAAAACCAAATAAGAGAAGGAAAAAGATCAGGTATTTTGCTTCCACCTGGATATAAACTTCGTTCTTTCTAGTTCTTTCTCTGGATGCACATATTTCTCTCCATCATGAGTCTTTTGGGATTGACTTATATCACTGCATTGCTGAGAAGAGTCCAGTGATCTTTCTTTTCCTCAGTTTACTCAGGTGTAAAATGGTTGGGTTAAAAAACAAGATTTTAAAAGTGTCTTCCATCTTGAAAAAATGCATGATTCTAAGCAGAGATGCATTCCTCAAATGAGAGGATTGGGCTTTTTGTTGGGTTTTGCTTGGGTAAGACATACCTCAGAGTTCTGTTTTAGTAGTCAATAACAAAAAAATAACAAAATTTGTCAATAACAAAAAAAAAAGGTCATCAAAGAGGTGGGAGTAAAGATGAGGAAAGGGAAACATTTGTGAACACTTAGGAAATGAAGTGGTGAGCACAAAAAACCAACATAGTTTCATCAAGAACAAGTCATGCCAGACTGTAAGGGTTATGGGATTTAAAGATCTTCCATGCCCCATTGGACTTGCTGACGTAGCAGGAAGGGGCGGAGCAAGAGGAAGCGGAAGCCAAGCTGGAGTTCCTACGGTGGCTGGCGGTGGCGGTGACGGCGGCGGCAGCAGCAGAGGCAGCGGCAGCACGAAGCCCTTTTTGAGTTAACCAGAATTTCTGCTAAGGACTCCTGCTGAGGACTGCCAGGGGCCGGAGCTGCTGGGAGTGCGCTTCCCAGACACTGGGTGGTTGCTGTGAGTGGGGAGAGGAGGACCTTTGCCTGAGGTAGCCTGTTCTGTTTTAAAGGCTTGAAAATGTGGGTGCTTTCTACTTTATCTACCTGTGCCAATATCATAACTACTCTGATGGCTTTCACTTTCTGGTTTTGGGACTCAGTCTTTTGGTATCTTAATAAATTTTCTAGTTTATTTCCCCATATGGTAAGCATGATGTATTTTGTGATGGATAATTATATCAGCATATTTGTAATCTCCATAGGCATTGTGAATATAGCATTGCTGATACACAGACCAACCTCATTTCCTTTTCTGACAGGGTTACTAGATGTGTAGCTATAGTTTACCTAACTTTTAGCAAAACATTTGACAAAGTTTTTCATGCTATTACTAAGGAAAAGATGGTGAGATGTGGGCTAGGTGACAGTGCATTCAAGAATGTCTGAATAGTTGGACCCAAAGAGTTCTACATCAGCTTGGAAATCCTTTTTTGCAGTGCCTCCAGGAATCTCTGCTTGGTTCTGGGTTATTTAACATTTTAGTCAATGATTTTGATAAACTGAGACCTAGTATGCTTACCAAATTTGCAGGTAACACAAAGCTAGGAGAGATCGGTAACACGATAGACCTTGACAAGCTAACACTTTGGACTGAAATGAATAAGACAAATTTTAATGGAAATAAATGCTGTCTTGCACTTGGGTACAATAAATTAATTTCACGAATCGTTTAACTGAAAAGAATCCAGGGATTTGAGTACACTATAGGTGCAATGTGTTGTGGCAGCCAGCATAGCTAATGGAAGATTAGACTGCAATAAGAGAAGTATAGTGTCCAATTCTGCCCTAGTCAGATGACATCTGGACTATTGTATTGTCTTCTGGGTGTTGAATTTTAAGAAGGATTGCTAAGTTCTTGAATGTCTAGAAGCGTAATCAGGATGGTGAAGGGTCATGAGATTGTGTTATATGAAGAAGGAACTAAGGATGTTTAGCCCAGAGAAGAGAATATTTGAACCAGGGACAGGGAAGGTTGGTAGCTGTCTTCAAATATTTGAATACCTTTCTTATGGAAAAGGGATTAAAAATGTTTGACTTGGTTTCAGAGGACAGAACCAGTAGTGATGGGTAGAAGTTGCAGAGATACAGATTTAGATTTGATGTAAGGAAAAACTTCCTAGTAATTAGATCTCTCCAAAAGTGGAATAGGCTGTCTCAGGAGCTAGTGGTTTCACCACCACCACCACCACCAGCACCACCACCAGCATCACCACCAGCACCACCACCTCCACTGTCCCCCCACCCCCAGGGGTCTTTAAGCCAAGCCTAAATGACCACTTTTAGGGCATGCTGAAGAGAGGATGCTTTTTCACAAGGCTCAGCTAATTTGCCACCTTCTACAGGAAGTCTTTCATGATCCACAGCTTGCTGGCATTGTCTCTTTCCTCAAATGATCATTTTTCCACCAATAGAATATAAGCTCCTTAAGGACAGGGATGGTTTTTCATTTTTCCCTTGTATCTATACCCAGTACCTGAGTGCCTTGCACACAGTAAGTCTTTTATAAATGCTTGCTGGTATTCTGGGGGTCTGGTACATATGTAGATCTCATCAGCTTGCTTGGCTGATGCACTTTCCACATGGAGGACCTTGGTGAGGTGGTTTCTGGGAGAATCATGATGACTGTAAGGGAAGTGCCTTGGAAATATTGTGAATCATGGGTGGACAGTCAGTAACTGGTCCTAGTTGTGTGACCACATGATTGGGACAAACCTTTCTGACTGGCTGCATAGCCAGAACTGTCAGCATCATCACAAGGACCTGAGTCATTTTCAGTCTCCTTGTTGCTTCATTCTCAAATGGAATAAAATGTAGCAGTCCTGAAAAAGTAGGGCTGGAACATACATGTTACACTAGATGCAACTTGCTTTGGGTTAAACTAGATTAGTTTCTTAGGGTCCTTTAAATTCTGAGATTCTATATGAGGAAAAAAAATGAAAAAACACACTTATGATTTGTCAAAGGACCCAATAGCAGATGGTTGCAAAAAGCTGAAAGAACGGAGACTTTCTTTGATGTTTCCCCCAAAGCCCTCCCCTTCTAGATCCTGATGTCCTGTTCTATTGACCAAGTCAGCTTAAAAGTTAAGAGAAAGAATCTGCACTGGCTTCTATGAGGCCCAATTTCGCTAGTGTTGAGGAAGATACCTCACATTGGGTTAACAATATCAGAGTTGTGGGGAGGCTAGGTGGCACAGTGAATAGAGCACTGGCCCTGGAGTCAGGAGGACCTGGGTTTGGATCCGGCCTTAGACACTTAACACAAAAACTAGCCATGTGACCTTGGGCAAGTCACTTAACCCCAATTGCCCTCCAAAAAGCAAAAAACGAAACAAAACAATATCAGAGTTGGAAGGGATTTTTGAGATCATTGTGTTCATTTCCCTCATTTGACACCATTACTCAGAAAGGAAAGCTTGGTTGCCACTCTTATTGCCAACTAGAAACTTCTCAAGTCCAAGGATTCTGTCGACATCAGTGGTGTCAAACTCAAGTAGAAACAGGGTCACTAATCTATATATAAGGATTTCTGTGGATCACATATTGACAGTGTTTTAAAATGCTATGGTGTGTTTTACTATATCTCTATTTATTTTGTTAAAAATTCCCAATTACATTTTAATCTGGTTCTGGAGTGTAACAGGCAGATTTGGCCAGTGGGGAATGTGTTTGACACCTCTGCCTTATGATGTATCTGCCACATATCCTATGAAGGCCCAATGAATCAACAAATGTTCATTAAGCAGACACTCTCTTTGAGGTACTTAGATAAACACTGAGGGGACTTAACAAATACTTGCTGACCAACCAAGCAATATGATCGAATTTGTTTTGGTAATACTTCTTTAAATATTTATTTATTTAGGTAATACTTTTCAGGCAATAGAACTTATTCCCTCCTTCCCTTAGAGGCTAAGCATCTACTCAATGGATGAGTAGAGGGGTAGGCTCTTCCTCCATTGCTCCATTGATGTAGATGTTACCCTCTCTGTGCTGTGGTAGTAATAACTGGCATTTGTACAGTACTTTAAAGATTTCAAAATGCCTTGCATAAACCACCCACAAAAACTGATTGGATCAGGGGACTAAAGGCTTAAGCCACTGATATCACCTCTGAGTTGTCTGAGTATAGAAACAGTCCCAAGGAGCTCTGGGATTTTTCTGATGCTTGACTCTGGTCAGTTGTGATAGGAAATTCAGGCAGGGTTGCTTCTCTCAGATGAATCTCCTTGGGATATCCTCGATACATATCCTTTTTGAATGTAATTTTCTTCACATGGCTAAGCAAATGTCCTTGTGTTCCATTGAAGGATCTAGGATTGTCTCATTTCATCCATACCAAACATAAACTATCAGGGAAGGGCTCTGAGTTCTATCTACCAGCTTAGAATATAATATATTATCTCATTTGAAACTCATTATAACCATAACAGGGGCTATACATGTTGTTATGCCCATTACAAGTGAGGAAACTGAGGTTCTCCTCAGTTAAGTGATTTGTTTGTAGTCAAACAACTAGTGAGTGTTAGATTTGGGATATAAACTTGTTTTCAAGTATTTATGATGTTGTTCAGTTCTTTTCAGTCATTTCTCCATGTGATCTCATTTGGGGTTTTCTTGGCAAAGATATTGGAGTGGTTTGCCATTTCCTCCTTCAGCTCATTTTATAGATGATGAAACTGAAACAAATGGAATTAAGTGACTTGCCCAAGGTCCCACAGCTAATAAGTGTCTGAAGTCATATTTGAACTCGGAAAGATGAGTTTTCCTGACTCTAGGCCCAGCACTTTAAACACTGCACCATCTAATTACACCTTGTTTTCAAGTGTAGTACTCAATACTATGTTATTCTGTCTCCCAAGGGTAACAGTATTGATGAATTCATAAGAATTCATAATCATTGTGAGTGAGGGTGGGATTTCAACTTTCTAGAGATGAACTCTGAAATGTAGTTCATCTGTTCCTTGAATGATAGACCATTCTTTTAGCAGGCCTACACACAAAGACTTTATGGCTTGTCTGGCATGACCTTTGAGAATTCAGTCACTGCCAATCCATGATGAGGTTTAAACACAGAGCTTTAGTAGAGGGTGTCAATAGTCAAGAAGCATTTATTAAGTGCCTATTATATGACAGGCACTGTGCTAAATACTGAGGATACAAAAAATGGCAAATGACAAGTCCTCTTGGGACTCATACAAACAATTGTGTACAAAAAAAGCTATATACAAGATAAGAGAGGAAAGGCACTAGCATTAAGGGAGACTCAGGAAGGTTTCTTGTGGAAGCTGGGACAGCATTTTAAAATGTCTGGAGCCGAGAGATAGAGTGTCTGGTGTGAGAAACAGCAAGGAGGTCACAGTTACAGGATCAAAGAATAGTAATAAGGATTTTTTTCCCCCATGGGGAAAGGGAGTAGGATAATTCCATCTTTGGTATATCTAAGTTAATTTATTAAGCAGTATATACCTCATCTATTTACCCATGATTATTTTGCCTTTTGCTCTTACTTTTAAAAAAATGCTATATCCTTCATTCTACTTTCCTTCTTACTCTTCTGTTCATAATGTGTTATAACCTGCTCACACTCACCACACACCTTTTCAGTGACCTCTGGGTGACATTCATTTTCAATTCTTCAGAGACTATAGTGTTCCATATCTTACACTCATGCAGCAACACTAGATGAATATTGGTATTTTTAACAAGCCTTTGTTTCAGGGAAAAGCTTGTGGTTATTAAAAAAAACACACAACTTCACAGTTTCCCAAAGAGAATTCAACCCATTCTCCTACTATTGTTCAATTCTGGGTCCAAGGTGTTATCTATTTTCCTAAGATTTTATATACATACATATCTATATGCATGTATATATACACATAAATAAAAACAACAATCGTAATAATAACTAATGTTTATAGAGCATATATATAGGCATTATCTATATGTATATGCATCTGTTGTACTTATCCATGCACATACATATATGTGAAATTGGACAAAAAACCTACACAGATTCTCTGTGGGTTTATATTTACATATATGTATTTACACATACATTTAAAAGCACATGTGTGGATACAGCTTATCTGTCAGTATGTATGTGTGCATGGTGTGTATATATGATTTATAGTATATATGTATACGATATACACATATGAAATTATTTGTTTATATATAACCATATATGCATATGAAATTGGACAATTTATGCAGTTTATCTGTCTTTATGTACACATATAGATGGATAAGATATATCCATATGTGTGTACATTTATAAGTATATAATACATATGTTGAGAGATAAGTGATATAGGTTTTCTATATCTGTATAGATAGGAAAAAATGTGTAGCTTTTTTTACGCATACACGAAATTGGATGGAAAACTTATTTGGCTTAGAAAACTTTTACAGTCAGTACACATCCACATCCACACACACACGCACACACACACATATATACTCACAGATAAGTTGTATCTATACACATACATAGAGATAAGCTGTATCCATATATGTTTATATATTTATATGTATTACATATCAACAAATATGCTGCATACATGGTCCCTTTTCATATGTACTTACATGTGTATATGTGTGTATATATATGTGTGTGTATTATATATATGCATGTGTGTGTATGAAATCTTAGAGAGACACTGAAAATGGATAACTCCTTGGGCCTAGTGTATATTTACATATACACACATGTAGGCACATATATGTATAGATATACATATTATATATGTACACAAATATGTGTATACAGGAATATATGCATGTGTGTATATACATACATATGTCTCACATAGCTTATATATGTGTGTGCATAATGTATATACAGAGTGCTTACTATGTATATATACATATATACTTACTATATATACTTTTTAAAAAACAGATAAGCCATATAGGTTTTCTGTCCAAATGTGGATGATGACTTGGAAATCTCTTTCTACCCACTTGGTTTTCTCTGGGTTCATAATGAGGCTTAACTTGATGGAGTGGTGTTGCATTTCCTGCAGGAGGCCCTGCAGTGTTCCCAGACTTGATACAATCAGCAGAATCATTCACAAACAGGATCATCTGGAGAAGCTCATTGTACACAGGGAATCCCTCTAGAGCTTGGCCCCTGTGTTAAAGCTCCTTCACAGAGATGAATCCCTTAAGGAATGATAGCAGGGCTTTCAACCATTTCAATTACATGTTGAATTTGATGAAGATTTATTAAGCACCTACTATGTGCAGAGTATGGTGTTAGGCAGTGGAAGAGGTACAGGGATAACTCTGATGTAATCTCTTCTCTCACAAAGCTTACAGCTTAGTGTTTTCCTATGCAGTAGAGATTTGACATATATACACATAACTAGAATGTGAAATTAAACAGGACAAGAGCCTAAGAGCATTAAAAGCAGTTTGACAAAATGGAAAGAATGCTATACTTGAAATCAGAAGAAACCACAGTCCAAATCCTTCCTTCTATAATTGTGGTGTGACCTTGGGTGAGTCCATCAACCTCTTTAAGGATAAGTTTTCCTTATTCATGAAATGGGGATGATAATAGCATTTACCTCACAGGGTATTATGAGGATCAAATGAGATAATGTTTGTAGGAAGAAACAATCATTTCTGACAAGGAGACATTAGCAAAAGCTGCTTGAAATATTTGGCATTTGTACTAGGTCTTGAAGGCATATACTCCTTAGTCATCTTCCTTATCTGCCTTGATGGTCCAACTCAAGTGGCCTTCTCTGAATCTCCCAGAGAACTGAGTTCTCTTCAACCTTGAGTCTTCCTGGAGCATTTTGTTAAGATTTTCCCTTTGCCTCCATTGCTTTCTTTCTCTTGCATTACCCTTGTTCTTGTATATGTCTTAGTCTCCTACCTCTAAAGTAGTAGTCAAAGCTGCCTGAATGGGGACCCAACTGGCCAGTTCCAGTTGGGCCATTTAGCTTCTCCTCCCCTCCCCTCCTCTCCCCTCTCCTATTCCCTCCTTCACCTCCCCTCCCCTGTCCTCTCCTCTCTTCTCCATTCCTTGATTCACTTCTTAAAATGAATTATTCATTGAATGGGTGTTGCCTCACTCAAAGTGAGAACTTCAAGAGACCTTAGTTTAAAAGGGCCAAGTCTACTGCATTCTGGGCAATCTCCAGTCATCCTGATGAATATCAGACCCCTGCACCCAGATGGCTCTGGAGGAGAAAGTGAGGCTGCTGACCTTGCACAGCCCTCCCACACTCAAATCCAAGTCAATTGCAAGTCCTGTCATCATTTCCCTGAGGTCATGGTCCTCTTTGAGAAACAAAGGACAAACCACACAACCTCTCAAGTAGAACATAAGTTCTTTGAGACCAGGGACCATTTCACCCTAGAACTTAACACCATACCTTCCATTTTGGTACTCGATAAAAGTTGAATTGAATGTAATGGAATAAGGTAAAATAAAGGGATTTTTTAAAAAAGGAGGCTGAGAGTCAAGTGAGCTAAATTTGAAAAAGTGCTAATTATATAATTATAATTTTTATTTTAATAAATTATAGAGGGCACTGAATGCTAAGCTCAACAATCTGGTCTTAACTGATATGCAACAGGGAGATTTTGAAAAGTTTTGAGTATAGTGACATGACTTGATCTGTGAATAAGGGAGTTTACAATAATAATAGCTAACGTGTAGCACTTTGTTGTTGTCCAGTCATGTCCAACTCTTTGTAATCCCATTTGGGAATTTTCTTGGCCAAGGTATTGGAGTGGTTTGCCATTTCCTTCTCCAGTTCATTTTACAGAGGAGGAAACTAAGGCAAAGACAGTGAATTAACTTGCTCAGGATCATGCTGCTGCTATGCTGCTAAGTGTCTGAGAACAGATTTGTACTCATAAAGATTGAATCCTCCTTTTTTTTTTTTTTTAAAGCAATTGGGGTTAAGTAACTTGCTCAAGGTTACACAGCCAGGTGTTTCTGGGTGGGTGCTAATTTGATCCCAGGTCATCCCGACTATGGGGCCGGTGCTCTTACTCACTGTGCTACCTGGCCACCCCAAAGATTGAATCCTCTTGATTCTAATCCCAGTGCTTTATGCACTGTGCCACCTAGTTGCCCTGGCATAGCACTTTAAGGATAGATAGATACATACATACATACACATATACATACAGATACATACACACATATTTATTTATTTATTTATTTTTATTTGACACAACAACCCTGTAAAGTAGCTGGTAGTAATTTTTGAGATGCTTTTTTCAGATGAGGAAACTGAGGCTAAAAGACTAAGTGACTTGCCCAGAGCCATGAATCTAGTGTCTGAAGTAGGATTTGCACTCTGACCTTCCTGACTCAGAGGCTATACTCTGTCTACTACTCAGCCTAGGGAATTAAGGTGGCAGCAGTGTGAAGGATAGATTTGAGGGCTTAAGGAGGGTAAAGGTAATGGAACTGACTTTTATAGTAGCCTAGGTAATGAGGCCCTGTACTTGGATGGTGGCTGTACAACCCAGGAATAAACTGGTCCTCAGTTTAGTAGAAAATAGAGTTATGGGAGCAGCCCAATGGGGAAGTGAAGAAGAGGGGAAGAGGGAAGTGGGAGTGGGAAATGCACCAAGGGTCTTGGCCATCCAAGAAGTAGGATGAGGGCCTTAGAAGTCTTGCAGGAAAAAGACACCAAAAGGGGAGTGGCAAAAACAAAGGCACCAAAGACAAATGTTGTTTACTTTGCTATTTTGCCCCTGGGATTGGCTCTGGTCATAGGTGCTATTGAAAAGCATAGACAAAGGACAATAACTACAAAGCTATTTTAGGGGCATTTATATCTTACAGATGGCATATCTATTCTCATCTCTTAATATTTTCCTTAATTGAGATGTCATTGCCTAAAGACATTTCCATTTTGTGTTGATAAAAGCCATGTTTAAAGTGATTAAATATATGATTATATTTAATCATATCTCAATATGTTTAATGTGACCAAATCCACCACATTCCATTCAGAAGTACAGATGAGCTCATACAATTCACAATGTTCCCATCTGTTCCAGATTGGAAGAAAACTATTTAGTTGGACAAAGAAAAATACATTTTGTATCAACTTAATACTGAACAGATTTTGTGACATACTTAAATTGCTTTTAATAATCTACAAATATCAGAGAGGCTAATGAACTCAAGAAGATAGCCATCTTATCCGAGAAAAAAAAATGTCCCATGTTTTTATCTTTTACAGGGATGATAGAAATAAAAAAAAGATGTGCTGAGGGTTTAGAAATTCTATCTGAGAGCTCCGAAGAGTCAATTGTTAATTTTGCAGCATGCAGCATATTTTCCAATTTATGACCATGGACAATCATTTTCAGGCCAAAAGTCAGAGTCGATTTTTCCACAGATGAGGAGGGGCTCTCCACTAGTCATTTCCATTAATGAGAGAGGCACATAAATCTTTGAAATTCCATTGGAAGAGGATCCTCAAACAGGCACCAGAAAATGTCATTCAGGGACATCTGAACCCATCGGGATTTCCTGTTCAGGGTTGATCTCCACTATAATCTGTTACTTGGCCTTGATAAATGAATGTCTTGAATAATCCAGAAGCCTCAAAATCATAGGTTCACAACTTAGAGATAGAAGGAGACTTACCTGTTTCAACCCTCTCAATTTACAAGTGCAAAAAAATCAGATCCAGATAGTTTGAGTAATTTGCTCAAGGTCCCATAGGCAGTGAGGCAGAATTTGGATTTGAATCCAGGTCCCCTACCTACCAATTGCACATGCTTTCCACTGCATCAAACTGCTTCAAAATAGTTCTATTCATTTATAGCAATGAGGCATTCTTGGCTTTTAGGCACTCCATGAATGTAAAGGTTTTTTTTTTCTTTTTAAAATTTTAAGCCATCTAAGGTCAACTCTGCCTGTGTCTAAAGGATGCCAAAATGGCCAATTTGGTGGTTTGTTTGTGTTTTTTTCTTTTGCTGAATTGACTCATTATTTTGGCATTGTGTAGACAGACACATTCTCTAGCTCCTAAGAGTGGGGTGGAGAAAATTCTTCAGAGTAAAATGATCCTTTCTGGTCCTGTCCTCACCATCAAATGCTCCAGTGGGAAGGGAATTCTTCGGTTGGGCAGCTACAGGACACAAGGTAATTTTCTGAAGAATTTTGGTAAAATAAATCTTGAAAAATGTTCCCCTTATTACGCTCCAACTCTACAAGTAGGGACAAGGGAGCAGAAACAGTGTTCTTGTTCTAGAGCCAAAGAGAAGGTGAGAAAGGCAGAATCAGAGACCGTCCACAGTCACACATCATACTAGATATAGAGATAGGAAGATAACTTAACATCCCCAGCCCTTGGCCCCATTTGCTAGCTTCTAAACTGTTACCTTCTTTAGTCTGAAAGATATTTTCATGGTGCATGAGTCATAGGCTTTTGAATGTCTATATTTTCTATGTATCATGTCTGGTAATTGGGCTTTCAGATTTGACTATGATGCCTTTGGGACTCTACTGAATAGATTCAAGAATTCCCCCTTTTATCTTAACCCAGGATGTGGGTGGATGAAGAAGTAGTGGCAAATGATATTATGTATTCCTTTGGCTGATGTTAGGAAAAGACCTTTTCTCTTAGCCATCTACATCTAGCAGGTAGGGTATTAAAAAATAGAATATGCTTTAGGATCTCTTCACCTTCTGCATACCTCTGAGACATTGTGGGTAATAGAGTGAGGAATGGGAAATCCCTTTTTTCAATGTTTGACAGAGCTATGTTACTGAAATGAGAAATGATTCCGAGGTTCTTTAAAAATAATCCATAAATGATTTTTAGGGAGGGCTGATAAGACAATGTAGTGAAAAGGGTACAAGGATCGCCTTGGAGCCCTGAAGAAATGGGTTCAAGTCCTGCTTTCTGACACACAATAGCTGTGTGACCCAGGGCAAGTGGTTTAAGCTCTCAGGATGCCTGAGGAAGCTCTTGATGACTGTGAGCTACAGAAAAGATACTCTTCTGCATCAGAAGCAGGAATTTGTGTACCAAGGTTTTCCCATACCAATGAAATCACAAGTCTGGACCCCCCCCAAAAAATCAAAAAGCAAGATGTAGATTGTGTTAACATCTATATTCCTTTTCTGACAGATCCTAGAGCCCCACTTCCTGTTTCAACATGTCCACCTCTGTGAGTAATTCTTAAATAGTGAAGAAATCCTTTAAGTATGGTGACCATATGGCCTGGATTTTCTGGGAAAGCCCCATTACAAGAAATTAAAGTACTTAAAAGTATTTTTAAACAATTTTTGCCAAAGAAATGTTCTTTGTCAAACCATGTAGCCTGAGTTTGGGACCAGAAAATATGGGCCCCGTAACTCTAAGTGGTGGTAATGTTTTATTCTCCAGGATTCTCCTTCACCATAAGAGAGGTCCCCAAAGTAGAGAATGTGAACTCCATGTAAGATTATCTACTAGGAAGATAGATGAAAATATGAAGCCACTAGTGACAGACCCCTGGGCCTGGAGTCAGAAAGACCCAGGTTCAAAGCTGCTTTTTGCTTTTTTGGAGAGAGGAATGAAGGGCAATTGGGGTTAAGTGACTTGCCCAAGGTCACACTGTTAGTAAGTGTTAAGTGTCTGAGGCCAAATTTGAACTCAGGTCCTCCTGACTCCAGGGCTAATGCTCTATTCACTGCATCACCTAGCCACCCCACCCTTGATACTTACTAGCTGCATCACCTTGGGCAAGTCACTAAACCTGTTTGATTCAGTTTCCTCAATTGTAAATTGAGGATAACAATAGCACCTATTTTGAAGCGTTGTTGTGAGAATCAAATGAGATAATATTTGTAAAAGTGCTTAGCACATTGCCAGACTCATAGTAGACACTAAAAAATGTTTATTTCTCCCCTTCCCTTCTTCTCTATTAAGACAGAAGGAGAGCAACCCCTTTGTGCTCCCACCTAGTTCTGTTGTTCATCTTCCCCCTAGTACTGTATGTGCCCACTGTGTTGGACCACAGAATATGGGCACTTCCCCCTCTTCACACAGGAAGGCAGTAAGGTAGACAGGCAAACATTTCGTGCCTTGGCCCTTGAGAATAAAAGAGGCTCCTAATGGGCCTGAAACGATTGATTAATCAATCAACAAGCATTTGTTAAATGCCTACTATATTCCAGAAACCGTTTTAGATGCTGAAGTTACAATTACATGATCCCCAAGGTTGATGGGCCCATGTTAAGTATACTGATTTACTGGTGAAGACTTGGAATAATGGGTAGAGAAGATATGTACTTACACTCTAGTGGGGGAGGAGGGGAGAGACAAGTACATATTAGTACATATATGTACTCAAGTATATAAGTACTTACAAGTATACTTAGGTATACAAGTATGTACTTTAGTATATAAGTACATATAAAGACAAGTACATATAAAATAGATACAGCATAAATATAAAGTGAATTCAGATACATATATATTAATACACATATATGTATATATTTGTATGTGAAAGCCTTCACTAATATAGATTACCAGAAGTTCTTCTGTAATTTATAGTCTTAAAAAGATTCTTAAAGCCCTAGGAGCATGCATGTGCGTGCACACACACACCCATACCCACACCCACACTCTGGTTAAATGCAAGTGTAATGGTACTGACCAATGAGCCTAGTATCAGCATGCTTGCCTGATACAATTCCCCATGTGGAAGATTCTGGGGAATTTGATTTTAGTACAGTTGCAACAAAATATAATTGAAATGCCTTGGAGAGACTTTGGAAAATGTGAAGACATTCTGTACCTGGTTCCAGGACACCAGCCACATGTTAGACAGTAGACTCTTTGATTGGTTAGCTAGGGGCACCTGCAAAAGGCCTTAGTGGACCTCAGCGCTGTCTCTGTCTGTCTCTTTTCATCGGACCTATGGTCCTGGATTGACTCCCTTCACTAATGGGTTCTGGTGAGAAGCCGTCCTAAAAGGATAAAGGCCTTGAACCCTCTACTTCTCCTTGGCATTCGTCATTTCATTTTAGGTGATGATATTAAAGGTAGATTTTGTGCTTCAAAAGTTCAGGAAAATGAACTGCTGAGCATCTGGGCATTCATGGCATCCAGAAGTACAGAAGTAGAGTTTAGGCTAAGTTTTGCTGCCACCCTGAAATCAAGGTATGATCTGTGGAATCCAGCTCAGAAGCAGCTGTAACAAAGGCTCATGGGGCAGTGATGCCACATTTGGATCTGAACTTGATCAGACCAATCCCCATATAGAAACTGTGTTATCTGAGTCTTCTCTCCCCAAGAGACTAAGATGCTATTGCTATCCCTATTTTACACATGAGGAAACTGAGGGAGACAGAGTTCAGGTGATTTGCCCAGGGTCACGCTTGTAGTGTCAGAGGCTGGATTTGAACTCAGGTCTTCCTGACTTCAGGCCAGCACTTTATACTATACCACTTAGCTACCTCTAACAGTGAATTTTGAGTTGATAGCATTAGGGGAGAGACACCCCAACCATCCTCCGCCACCCCTATAAGCCTTAGAAAGAGATGCAAGCCTGGCCCTGGGATAGTGACTTCAGGGAGGTGCCGCTATCTCTAATTTTATTTAAAATGCATTACAAAATCAGTGGGCCCATGTTAGGTATGCTGATTTACTGGTGAAGACTTGGAATAATGGGTAGAGAAGATATACCTATGTATTTTAGTTTATGTATTTATTGTCCAACCAGGGCATGTAAATGTTCTTCTTGGGGTACAGGTGAAGTGGGCAGGACTTTAGATTGCTCTCAGGGAGGAAAGTTAATCTCAGAAGGATAGGAGCTTGTATGATTGGCTTCCACGTTGTCTCAGGTCTACCTCAACAAGTGGTCAAGGCTTCCAGCTTCAATGTTAAAATCTCAAGATTGGTGTCAACTCATAAGTAGTCTATGAGGGATTCAGGCAGAGTACAGAGGTTGTTCCCTGTGCCCCATTTCCTCTCCCCACCATTCTTGGTTAGGATAGGGCGGGTATAGTTAGAGAACTCTAGGCAGGGCCAAGTTATTAAAATGTTTTAAAAACTAAACAGAAGAGTTTGTATTTTATATTAGAGGCAATAGAAAACCATTGGAGTGAGTTGAATAGAGTCACATGGTCAGATCTGCACTTAAGGAAAATTACTTTGACAGCAGTATGTAGAACACACTAGGGTGGTGAGAGATTTGAGGCAGGAAGACCAATTAGGAGAATGTTGCAATAATTTAATCCAGAAGTTATGAGGGCCTGAACTAAGAAGGTAGCTGTATGAATGGAGAGACTGGTGGGAAGTGAGAGATGTAAAAGCAGAAAAAGCAAGATTTGGCAACTCATTACATATGTGGGGTAAGGGAGAGAGAGGAATTGAGGACAACAGCAAGATTATAAACCTCAGTCATTGAAAGGATGCTGGTGCTTTCAACAGAAACTGGAGAGTTTGGAAGGCAAGAGAGTTTGAGAGAGCTATAAATGAGTTTAGTTTTAGACATGCGGAATTTAAGACATCTCTGGAACATCCCATTTGAAATATCCACTAGTGATTGCTGATGTAGGATTGAATTTCAGAGGAGAAACTAGAACTGGATATATGGATCTGGGGGTCATCAGGACCAAAATAGTAATTAAACAGATAAGAACCAATAAGGAGATAGACAAAAAGACACAAAGAGATGGAGGGAAGAAGGAGGGAGAGGAGAGAAGGGGAGAAGGGGGGAAAAGAGAGACAGAGAGAGAGAGAAAGACAGAGAGACAGAGAATATATAGAAGGGAAGACGAGAGGGCAAAGGACAGAATCTTGGGCAACATCTAAAATTAGGAGGAGACTCCTAATGATGGATGATGAGTCAGCAAAGGAGATAGAGAGGGAAAAGAAAAATCAGACAGAAAGGAAGCAAATCAGAGAGAAGTGTCAGGAAAACTCAGGGAGGAAAGAGAATCCAGGAGTAAAGGGTGGGCAGCAGTGTTGAATGCAGCAAATAGATCCAGAAGAATTATGACTGAGAAAAAGTCATCAGATGTCAATTAAGAGATTATCTGGTAACTTTGGTGGGATCGATTTCAGTTGAATGATTAGGTCAAAAGTCAGACTATATAATATATAACATCGAAGAGTGAGTGACAGAAGAGGAGGTGAAAGTAGTTGAGTTTAGACTATATTTTAAAGGGGTTTATCCAAAAAAAAGGGAAAGAGAGAGGTTAATAGTTTAAGGGAATAGTAGGATCTATTGAAAATAAGTTGTCACTGTTTTCCTAAGGACAGAGGAGGCTTGGATGTGTTCAAATGCAGTAGTGAAGGCACTAATTGATAGGGAGAGGTTGAAGATTGGAGGAGTGAAATTAACTGAGAACACAGTCTGCTGTGGGAATATGGGGGGGATGGGATGAAGTACACATGGCAAGGAGAAGGACTCTCTTGTTTTCATAAACTAGGGAAAGAAGGTTAGAGTGGGACATGATGTCAGTGAGTCTTGAGATGAATGCGGAACAGTGAGTTCACATCAAACGGTCTCATTTTTCAGTAAAGTAAAAGAGGCAAGGTCAGCTGAAAAAAGAGTGGGGATGGAAAGGGGTGTGGAGAGCTTGAGGAGGAAAGAGGTTTGGAATACCTTCTGTGAGGTTCGAGATAGGAAATTAATTAGGGAGGAATAAAAGGACAACCTTGATGGAGTGAAGACCTTTGAAGTAGTATAACATGAATTTGTGAAATTCTCAAAATGCTTGGTTCTGGGGTATCCTCCCACTTTATTCAGCAGTTCTTGTGGAGGTGGAGGAGGAAGAGAAGAGGAAAGCAGGTGGGGGGAATTTTTTAGGGCTGAGGTCTGGCAAGAGAAGTTCGGTGTTAGGACAAGGGGGAAAGGGATTCCAAAACATTTCCTTTGAGGCTCTTCTCTCCTCTCAGTGGCCCCCAGGAAGACAAGGTGGCTTCCTACCAGGCTTGGGAAGAGATCAAATAAGGTGAACCTGGAAAACAGAGGCAAAGAAGTACCAGCAATGGAAGTGGGAGTGGGAGTAGGAGTGAGCAGCAGTAGCATCTAGCAAAAGGCAAAAAGCAGAGGGGGCTGCTGCTTCCATTCAACTTGAGGACCAGGTGACCAAGAACAGAATACACTCTATTCTGCAATCCTGCTTCCAAGACACACACCCCATCTGACAAACTAGCAGATAGCTTGGAAGTGAATTCAACACAAAGAAATCAGGACCTATTTGAGCATCTTGCTATCTGTCTTGCTGTGGCTACCTTCTCCTTCCTCCTACCAAAAAGCAAAAATAAAAAAGCAGCCATCCTCTAGACATGGAGAAAACACGCACTATCCACCATGACAACAGGGAAAATGCAAAAGTACTACCTGAATTTTAACAGAAACCTTTCCATAATTGGTGAATGGGAATGGATAAATGAGTATGGTGATTTAGAAACCACAGCCAGTGATGGATTTCTTCCATTTGGATCTATGTAGGTTTGTGAAATCTCTTTTACCTGAGATAGCATTAAAATAAAATATCAAAATAAAACTTTTGAATCTTTAGGCATTCCTTAAGCCACAATTTTATACAAATAATGATATATATGCAATCATACTATTCTCTCTAAAATATTAATATTTCAATGCAAACAAAAATGTTTTGAACCATTAAATAAGTAAAATAACATTATCTTAGAAACATATTTCATTTTTATCTTATCCTTTAATTGCTACTTTTTGTACATGCTTTATATTATGTGCAATGTTATTAGTATAATACTATACATAATATGATTTATACAAATTGGGATATGCTTGAAATTTTTTTTGAGAAAGATGCAGAATCAAAGTTTGGAAACCATAACACTGTAAAGACTGAATCAGAGCAAGGCAAATGAGTGTATAATGCAAATTATTTCTATGATAATTGAGCTCAAATGTAATGGTTTACAAATCAATTAATAAGAGTTAATGGATTAACACTTTTTATATAGGGTTCTAGCCCTAGTATTTACAATGTCAATGAATAAATTGACCAATCACTCAAACTCTCTGGGCTTCAGTTTTCTTCATCTGTAAAACTGGGTGGGGGGTAGGGAGGAAGGGGATAAGATGATCTCAAATCCCAAATGCTTTGTAAAATCCTTGAAATATTATGACCAATACCTAAAGTTTAAGGCACTCTGTAATATGATAAAATGTACGAATAATCCTGTGATATCTCTATTTAGGGGATCCTGTAAGATCATAGAATTTAGAGGTGGAAGGAATCTTAGAGCTCATCTCCATTTTACAGATGAAGAAAATGAGTTCCAGAGGAAGAAAGGAAAGAAACATTGATTAAGCATCTACACCTGGTGGAGGGGTCTTGGGGGTGGGGGGAAGGAAGGCTCTTCCTTCTGGTGTAAGGGCTGCTTTCCAACATTGGTGTTCACCTGATTCACCCAACTCTCATCTGTGTCTCCAAGAAGCTGTGGCAGGCACAGCAGCCACACCCCAGCAAACATTTCAGCAGATGGCTAAACCAGGTTGAGGGTAACTGAGGGGTCTCAAACCCTTCAGTGAGTTGGGTGGGGTGTCTACCCCAGGTGTGAAGACTTCCCCTGGCAGAATGGGAAGATGAGAACATTTCATTACAACAGTCACAGAGGCAGCTGAAAGAGGTGCTGTGAAGGGCTGAGCTTGGCTAGACATTGAAGATGCCAAGATTATTCACTGCATCCAGGCTTCTTGACTTTGTCTTGTCACTGAATTCCAATGACTCTGGGAGAGGGAGGCCAGCAACTTTGCTGCAGCTCTGCATCACTTAAATCCAATTTATATGTGAGTCAAAAGACTTTAACCACACCATTTACCATTGACCATTTTTACCTACCTCAAAGTCCTATAGTAACAGGAAAGTGCTATAGACACAGCCCTACATATGGGCAGTCCAGACCATAGGGTCATCTTCTCCCCAGACTGAAGCAGCAGTGGAATTCAGGAGCCCCTGGGTGTCTGAGCGACCTTTTTTTTTTTTTTTTTTTAAACCACACTGCTCACCTCCTGGTGTGAGAAAAAGGTTAGTCAAGGTGCCCTAAAAATTGTCTACTTTACCCAACCCTGGCCTGTTTACCAGCAAGAAGGGATCCCAACCTGCCTCAAAATGCACACACAAAAATATACAAAAACTTTTTTTTGCAGAGGATTCCACTCACTATTGGTACATGGAATATATGCATGCTTACGGACAATACAAAATCCAGTAGAATTGAAAGATAAATAGCTCTTGTTGCAAGAGAATTCAGCAAATGTCTCATCCAAATTGCAGCCCTGAGTGAAACAAGGCTGGCAAATGAAGGTCAGGTTACTGAAGTTGTAGCTGGATACGTGTTTTTCCAGAGTGGCCATGGTAATGGGCAGTGCCATAAAGCTGGCATAGGTTTTGCAATCAAAACTAATCTAGTGAACAAGCTTGTATGCCTCCCAAAAGGAGTGAAAAACAGGCTCCTGACAATGCAATTTCCACTTGTAAAAAAGCACCACACCCCTCTCATCGGGGCCTGTTCTCTTACCATGACCAACCCTGATGAGGTCACAGAAAAACGAAGATCTGGAGACCTTCATCATCAACGTGCTGAAAGAGGATAAACTTGTCATTCTGAGTGATACAGACTATCAGACATGCAGGGGGTCCTTGGGAGGAATGGAGTCAGAGACAGCAAGATCAATGGTCACTTACTACTGAAGACTTGTGCATCTCATGACCTTATCACCAACACTGTCTTCCATTTACCTAAATGCAATAAAACTTCATGAATGCACCCTTGCAGCAAACATTGGCATTTAATAGACTATGTTATTATAAGGAGAAGAGACAGGATGTGAGAGTGACGAAGGCCATGTCTAGCACAGAGTGCTGGACTGATCATAGGTTTATCCTAAATTAAACATTCATATTCAACAAAAGCAGCAGTCCCAAGGAAAGATGACTACCAGAAAACTGAATGTCAGCAGATTAGACTACTTCTCTGAGCATGAATAGGTTGTTGCTAGCTTGGAGGGAACGCTGAGCCAACACACGACTGGCAACAGTGGAATAGAAGAGGAGTGGATAGCTTTCAGAGATATGGTGTACAATGGCACAATAACTCATCTGGGCCAGTACACTTGCAAACTTCAAGATGAGTTTGATGAAAATGGAGAAATTCAGAACCTGCTAAATGGAAAGTGAGAACACCATAGGGTTTATAAGAGCAAGATAGTTCATTGATTTTTAAGAAGGTAGCATTTAACTCCATCAAAAACCAAACAAAGCTTAGAGAAATGGAAGATTCTTGGCTCAATAGGAAGGCAGATGAAATTCAGTTTTATGCTAATAGTAACAACCCACAGCATTTTTTACAATGCCCTGAAGGCTATTTATGGGCCAAAGACCTATGGTGCATCTCAACTACTCAGTGCTGATGGAGCCACATTGATTAGCGATAAGGACATGCTCCTGGAGAGATGGGCTGAACGCTTCCATCGTGTTCTCACCAGATCATCATCAATCAATACTGAAACCACCAATCATACACTTCAGGTTGAATTCAATCACTCTCTAGACAAACTTCCAACTGAAGAAGAGGTTTTGAAAAACATTGGGTTCCTCTTGTGTGACAAAGCCCCTGGTGCTGATTCTTTTCCAGCTGAAATTTACAAGGCAGGGGGTCCACTGCTCACACAAAAGCTGATGGAAATTTTCTGGGTTATACGGCAAGAGGAGGTAATCCTCCAGGAGTTCAACAATGTTTCCATTGTCCATCTCTATAAAGGAAAAAGAAATAGGTTGTCCTGTGACAATCATAGTGGGGGGCACAGGGTGGGAGGGTCCTTTTTCATGGTCATGGTTGGCAAGATTCTTCCCAGAGTTCTCCTTAATCAGCAGATCCTTCTCCTGGATGATAGTCATCTACCCGAGAGCCAGTGTAGCTTTAGAAAGAGCTGATGAACAGTCTATGTGGTGTTTGCTGCCCAACAACTCCAGGAAAACACCAGGAGCAGAACAGAGGTCTGTACACCTTTGTACACAATCTTCTTCCCAGACTGAAGCAGGGGTGGGATTCGTCATTATATGAAGACACCATGTGTCTGTACACAATCAACCTTTGTTGATTTGACCAAGAACTTCGATGCCATCAGTCATGAGGGCTCGTGGAAGATCACAGCAAAACTTGGTTACTCAGAGAAGTTCTTAGTATTGTACATCAGTTTCATGACCACATGCTCACATGGGTTATAGATAATGGACAACATTCTCACACTTTCCCAGTCACCAGTGGAGTGAAGTAGGGTCATATCCTTGCTCTCATGCTTTTTAGCATGATGTTTTCAGTAATGTCACTGGACACCTTCAATGAAGATGAAAACGGCATCAGTTAGTTACTGCTCTGACAGTAAATTATTTAACCTGAAACAAGCCAAGACTAAAGTGTAAGGAGAGCTGGCATAGCAGCAAGCACCCTAGCATACCCAGGATGGCTGCTAACATAGGTTCTTAAATCTGCTTTTCCAAAGGAAAGCAACTCAAAATGGGTTAACAATCTTACTTTAATCAAACATATATCATTTACCTATTAAGGGGAAAAAGTCAACACCCTGAACTTCAGAGAATACAAACAGAAGTTACAAGCAGACAGAGAGACAGATAAGCAGACAGGGCTTCCCATTGTCTGACCATTACATCCATACCTAGTTAGTTACCAGAGAGGGAAGCACCAACATCTGGGTTTTCAAAGCCAGGGCAGGGGGGTGCTCACTGGCCGACCAGAGTCTCATCTGGCCACATCACACAACTCTTCCCAAAGTAAGCCCCAAAGCAAAACCTTCCATGAGGGTATATATAGCCTTCTCCTGGGTCAGAGACCATCACAACCCTCGTGACCCACTACCCAATCACAAAGTAACCAGGTGTGAGCATTCCTGAAAAACAAGCCTCCCTCCACAGGCTCCAGGTGACTACATTCAGCCCATTAGGGGGCAGAGCATATTCTCAAAAGAGAAGATTCTCAGAGTCACCTAAGCCTATCAAGGGGCCTACAGGCAGGGAAGATCTTCAGATTCCCATTCCCATTCCCATAACAGCTGGTTCACGACTTTTTGTTGGCAGATGCTTGTTCATTCAATACAGCCTCTGAAACTGAGATGCAACAGAATATGGGTCAATTCTCTCTCACTTGTTCCAATTTTGGACTGACTGCAAGAAAACAGAGATTCTCCACCAGCAAGCACCCCACCATAATACATGGAACCATCAGTTATAGCAAATGGAGAAATTGTGAATGCTGTGGTTAAATTCACTTACCTTGACAGTATGCTTTCCAGGGATATATACATAGACAAGGAAGTTGATGCACATGTTGAGAGGTTGGGAGACTTTAAAGGAAAGTATGGGAGAGAAGAGGTAACTGAAAGCTTACAAAGTCATTGTACTAACCTCATTGTTGTATGCTTGTGACAGTTGTATGTCAGTGGACAGTATACCAGCACTATGCCAGGAAACTGAATTACTATCATTTGCATTGTCTTGGGAAGATTCTGAATATCATCTGGCAATATAAGGTACTGGGCCCTGAGGTCTTTTTTCAATACAAACTGCCAAGCCTTCAAACTCTTTCAGAGAGCACAACTCTGATGGGCTGGCCATGTTGTTCAAATGACCAACTTACATTTGTTTGTTTTACAGAGAATTCACACAAGGCAAGAGCTCGCATGGAGGTCAGAAGAGGCAATACAAGGAGACTCTTAAGGTTTCTCTGAAGAACTTTGGAATTGATTATGAGACATGGGAGGCTCTGACACAGAATCATCCAGCACAGTGTGCCCGCCTCAAAGAAGGTGCTGTGCTCTGTGAACAAAGCAGAACTGCAGAAGTTTAAAAAAAAAAGCGAGATGTGCAAATTCAGAGACATCTCCACTCCAAATGTTCATGTGAACTATTTGTGCCCAACCTATAGGGGAGCCTTCTGAGCTCATATTGGTCTGATTGTAGTGGTCTGATCACAGTCCAGTCAGACACACTGTACCTTGATCCCAACATAGTGATGGCATTTTGGTCTTCTTCAAGAACCAAGGACAGCAGCCAATCACTATGTGCCAGGCACTCTGCTAACTACTTTACAGTTTGATACTGACAACAATCCCATTTTACAGTTGAGGAAACTGAGGCATAAAGAAGTGAAGTAACTGGCCAAGGTCACACAGGTCTGAGGGTAGATTTGAACTCAGGTTTTCCTGACTTCAGGTCCACTGTGCCACCCGGATGCCTCTGGAGAAGGAAAGTGACTTGCCCAACAGAGTAAACAGCAGAGTGGGGTTTCAATCTCAAGTCCTCTGCCCATGAGCAGAAGTACCAGGAGCATGAGGACTTCAGTGAAGATGAAGATGCTTCCTGCATAGTCAGAGATCCTGTGGCAGCAAGCACCCCAAGCGTCCTCAGGGTTTGCTGCCAACACAGGTTCTTGGATCTGCTTTGATGAAGGAAAGCAACTCAAAATGGGTTAACAAGCTTACTTTAATCATTCAAATATGTATCGTTTACCTAGTTCAGGGGGAAAAGGTCAGCACGCCGAACTTCAGAATATACAGACAGAATTATCAAGACAGAAACAGATCAAGTAGACAGATTTCCAAACTGTCCAACCATTACATCCATACCCAATCAACATCTGGGTTTCAACATCTGGGTTTTTCAAAGCCGGGGGGCTCTGGACAACGGCTTCCCAGAATCCAGATCAAATCACAGAAGACTTCTCAAAGTGAGCACCAAAACAAAGCTATACATCAGGGCTTATATAGCCTTCTCCTGGCTCAGAGAATGTAACAACCTTATTGACTCACTGCCCAATCAAAAAGTATCTACTGAAAAACTAGCCTCCTACCCCAGGCTCCAGGTGCACTTTGACCTAAGGGCAGGGAAGATCTTAAAAATTTACATTCCCATTACAGATCCTCAAAGGTCCTCATTACCCACAATAAGGTTGCTAAAAGTTCATTGCCCTCTTACATGCAATCTGTCCCAATTCCAAAGCAAGTATCAAGAATTTCCTTGTAATGCCACCCACTAAATCATCCCTGGTCCACCAGTCAGGAATTCCCATGTCCTCAGAACTCCACAAGGGAGGAGAGAATACCAGATCAATGAAGGCCTCTGAGGAACCCCCCTTTTTACTTTGGGGATTTGAATAGACTCAATTCCCTTTGTCACCAGAAATCGAATCATCTCTTAACAATACTACTTCTTGGTTGTCCAAACCCTTCCTGGGGAATAATTACACAAGTCCACCAGGTGTTGTCTTGGATGCATTGTGGAGGGGCCGATCAATTCTAGATCATAATGAACAAAGGTTTAGAGCAGCTAGGTGATGCAGTGGATAGAATCATGGAGTCAGGAAGACTTGTCCTCCTGAGTTCAAATCGGGCCTCAGACATTGTCCCCCTATGCTGGAGTAGAGCATTACCATAGTCTGAGTTACCATTGTTGGGCCTTGACTCTGCCTCCCCTTGCCCCCCAAACCCTAAGCTGAAGCAAAGTGTTGCTATGGGTAACAGCTACTCTGTCACTGTCCCTTTGCCTCCCCCACCTCTAGTCAGGTACTACAGGCCCCTTTTTGGTCCACTGTAGCTAATGAAGTAGCCATGAGATGACCCAGGCATCTGGGCATCCGAGAGACTCTGTCTTATCATGCCAGGGCTTGGGTTCATCTTCCTGTCAGTGGTCATCTCCTCAATCCAGGAAATTCCTCCCACTTCCAATTGACTCATACTGAGAGAGCTAGGAGTTTCTGACCTCTTGAACTTAGAAGGCCACTAACAAAGCTAGGGATGTCTGATGCAGGATCAGCTCTCTGCACTCAAGAAAGGAACACATAGGCAAAGACAGAAAGTCAAGTCAAAACTTCCTCTAAGCCTTGGCTCTGCTGGCGTCCTGGCTAGACTGGGAGAGAAAGAGAAAAAGAAACAGAGACAGAGAGGAAGAGATTGTCTTCTCTAATTTTTTTTAATTGCTGCAGCTCCTCCTGTCCTCAGCAGAGTGACTACAGTGCAACTGGCTCATTTGTTCATGTCTTCAATTCTAGAAGGTTCTTTGAGCGTCTAGGGAGAGTGAAACACTGTACTTTTGAGTGCCTCTCTGAGTGTTTTATTCCAAAGACTCACAATGAAGTCCAAGAGGCAGTTATTGATAACTTCTCAAATGCCATTAAAAACAACCACAAAAACTCTCCAACATTTCCTTCAACACAGTTGTTAGATGATGCTAAAATTCCAGGGAACTGCCTTGGGTTGCACTTTGTATGACAATAATAGAACTAAAGACTACATGCTCAGTTGCATTGTCATCTCCAAAAAGCCTTCCAAAATCCCAGTCCTTCCTCCATTTACACACAAATCCCAAAGGAAGTCCAAAAGACAAAAAACATTCCTTTTTAATGTACCTAGATAGACCTGGTGTCAAATTTGCATCTTAGATAGCTCTGTTAAAGCTGGGAGATGGTTTCTTAGATAATTATCTTTAGCAATTCCAAAGCATCAGGTCCCACCAAGGTTCTGAATTTGACCTTTTTGACTGGGGGAAAAAGTACAACTTTCAATTCTAAAAATTCAGTTCCCCCTGCGTGCTTTCCAGGTAAGCCAAAATCTAAGGAAATCCACTGGTAGGATCTTGAGGGAGGATTGAATGACTGCACTGGAAGGCCCAGGGATGAGAAGATGATCTTAACACACAGCATATTCCCTTCAGTCTTGCCATACTAAATGGCTATTACTTTCCATCTCTAATCTCCCAGGGAAGATGGAGTTTCTCATAGTAAGCAAATATCGGGGCCAGAATTATGAACTTAAACACCACCAATAGCACAAAGGTCAATCTGGCTGGACACCACCAATCTGCTTCACTGAGATCATTCTGCTCAGTCCAGCAGACTGTAGCTTATTGAAGTGGTCTGGGCCTGACTCAGGCCAGTCTCCTGGTAGTTTAGTTAAAGATACAATGGCCGGCACAGAGACAACATGCACAGCAGAGGAGAAGAGACACGTGGCAATCGTGAGGACACCACTGCTTATTGCCAAGGGTGAGTTTTGTGTGAGAAGTGGCATAGAAGAATTGATGGCATGTGTGACAAGTAATGGAGGTATTCAGCAAGAAGTATAACAGATTAGAAGCTATCCAGGTGTCTGCCGACCAAAGGAAGACCCTCTGTGTATTGTTTAGATCAGACCTGCACAACTTGGCAGTAAGTGGGGCCAAAATTAAAATAGGCTAGACTTCTTTGGGCCCCAGGTAGGTGAGACTAGAGACAGACCAACAATGGTTGGTTGCCACATGTCTCCTGACAAACAGAAGAGTATACAGTGGTAACCCCGCATTTTCCGCAGCCCACCTGAAATCCTTTGGCAGGCTGTACGTTGTGCAGGCCTGGTTTAGATCCTCTATGGAGGACAGATGGAAAGATGAGAAGAATCACAGAGGACAAAAAGGTGTCACTAGGTTGTGATCACCACAACCCAGTGGGCAATACGGTTAGTGTGAGATACACATGAATAAGATCAGGGAGCTTTCTGGTATCCTTATGTATAATTGGAGGTTTAAAAGCAATGCAGTAGAGTGGAAAGACCATTTCTTGGAAAGAGAAATCCTGGTTCTGCCTTTGAGGCCTGGAGAGATGTTGATGATGATGATGATGATGATGATGATGATGATGATGATGACGATGCTGGTGATTGGTTCAGTTATTTGATGTTTCTATGTCATATTGTCCTTACTTGTAAATGCAAAAACTGCTTCAAAGGGCGGTCGGGGAAAAGTCCTTCATAAAGCTTAAAGCATTATAGGTAAGGACGTTGTGAAGTTTTGTGCTAATTGTGATAAAGCCCCAAAGCCAGGCAAGCTTTTGTTGTGGCTGGCATATATGTATTCCAGGAAGAAAGGAGGACAATAATCTTGACTTCTGGAGCTTGATCTTGCTCAACTATATTTGCATGTTCAATCACTGAAGATTTGGGTTATTGAGTGGGCTTCATCATTCTAACTTTTCCTTGGTTCCCATTGGGTTTTTTTGAGTGGTATCCCTAAAATGGTTATTTCTGGGGGGAAAGGATCCCCCTTAAGGCACAGAATGTGAACCAGCACTTGCAGAAGTCAAAAGAGATTTAAGTCTTAGCCTACAGGTACTGTGGCTGGCTTTTATTTCTACCCTTAGTATGTTGTGGCTCAGAGTCTCAGCTAGGGACTATAGGGTCATCAGTCTATCCTTATCAAGAAGAATTTTAGTCATTCTACCTCAGCAGATAGGAGTAGAGAGCCCAGAAGATGGTCCTGAGGAGCCAAAGCACAGATCATGGAGACAGTCACTAAAAACCAGGTGATGCCCAGGAGAAAATACAATGCACAGAGGCATTGCCGAGGAACGGCATAATGACATTGGCATTCCTGCAGCCCTGACAAAGAGAATGTTCTGGATATATGGATGCCTGGACTGTGCCCTGTTCACGTATTCTCTGGACACATGTTCCCTATTTGTGTGACCCTCATGTGTATTTCCAGGTGACACAAGTCCTCAGCATTTATATCTTCACTCAAGTGGTGTGGTAACCCATTGGACACTGTACCTCATGTGTGCATGGGGACAGAATTCCTTGTTATTTTGCTGTGTTCTTTGAATAGTCATCTTGTTTTGAATTAATGTGTCTTCTATTTGACTAGTAAAAGTAAAACCAGCAGTAGAGGTTTGTGAGTTATGTTTTAGAGAGAGTGTTGACTCAGTCAGTCATGCCATAACCATTTATTAAATGCCTACCATGGTAAGTGCTGGGGATACAGAAAGAGGCAAAAGGCAGTCCCTGACTTCGAAGAGCGTACAGTCCAGTGGGGGAGACAATGAGCTAACAAATAGGTGCAAACAAGCTATATACAGAATAAATAGGAAATAATTAACAGAAGGAAGACACTAGAATTAATAGGGGTGGGAAAAGGCTTATAGACGATGAGTTGCAAAGTACCTTGAACACGGAATTACCTTTTTGGAGGGCTGGGGCCCCTTTATACAAATATGCAAATGAAAGTTATTATTATGACTTGACAAGTGTTCTCTGATTATTTTTTAAAATATAAATATTTTGTAACTTTAAAAAATTTTAAAATGCCTACTTTAAATCACATTTCCTTTTCTTCTAAAATGCATGGATAGCGATTTGACTGAATATGATAATGTACAGGGCAATTTCAGTTTTGAGATAGGGTGTCCTTTATGGGTAAATTCTGGGGAGTAAAAGTTGGGGAACTGATTTTCCACCCAGGATCATCTGTGGGGGAAAAAGGTTTTTCATGGTATTTTGTCAGGTTCTCACCAACCTTTCTTCATTCTTGTCCTCCCCATCTCCGTCATACAAGTCCCAAAGGAGCAAAGCTAGAAGAAAGAGCTATCTTGTGATGGATTGGAAAACACAGAGCAAACCAAATGCTAGACTTTTAGGGGAAGAGACGGAAATGAAGAGAACAGGAATAATCATTTCCAATTGATGACATTAGCCCTGAGATTGACCAAAATCATTTCTCCAGAGCTAATACAACTTGCTTTTCACACATGTTAACAGGGTATTTGAACAAATATAAACAATTTTCTCAAACAGCATCTAGTTCCATTGTCTATTTGCCTGGATCCTATCTTTTTTTTTTTTTTTGCATTTCACAGGTTCTTTAATTCAAAACTACTGATGTATGAAGTGCCAGGGGGCTAATTGCTATTTCCAGGGAAAAAAATGAATGCTATATACTCTTGGTTAATTTTTTTTTAAAGCATGATTTGACCAAGTGTGATCAATTCAGTGAAAAAAAAAAATCTATCTTGCCTAAAGAGGCTATAATTAAATTTCTAATACAATCGACATTACCCACACAATTTCTTCATTATCTCGGAATCCTATTGAATTCCAACAATAAAAAAATTGAATTTTAAAGTGTATTCTTGTGGCTGGAAGAATTTACTAAGAATTTTTTTCTTCTTTATTAAAACAGAATTCATTTTAACCCTTATGAGAGTCGTTGTGATGTGGTCAATTCAGTGCTGCACTTGGAATTTGGAAGACCTGAGTTCAAATCCTACTTACTAGCTGTGTGATCCTGGGCAAGTTGCTTATCTTCTTGGAGCCTCAGTTTCCCCACCTATAAGACAGAGAGATAGCAATAGAACCTATATCACAGGGTTGTTCTGGGGATTAAATGGGAAAATACATACATCAAATGAGATAATATTTATAAAAGTGCTTAACACATTGTTTAAACCTTAACATGGTATGTGTTTAATAAATGTTTGTTCCCAACCCTCCCACATCATTGAAACACTCACAATACAATGTGCATTGATCGTTTCGTAAAAGAAGTCAATGAAAATATATTTAGGGGGGTGGCTAGGTGGCGCAGTGAATAGAGCACCGGCTCTGGAGTCAGGAGTACATGAGTTCAAATCTGGCCTCAGAAACTTAACTCTTACTATCTGTGTGACCTTGGACAAGTCACTTAACGCCAACTGCCCTGCCTTCCTCCCTCCAAAAAGCAATATATTTATGCATACACACACATATGTATATTTAGTTACTTTAAAAGTTATTTGCCCACTTTTTCATATTTAATTGTGGGCTTTGCCTGAAAATTGAATCCAATCCAATGTACCTGGATAACTATTTATGAAATCCCTACTAGACAATGGAAGTACAAAGACAAAAGAGAAAACATTTCCTGTCCTTTCTAAGGGCTTACTTTCTACTGAAGCAAACAAGGTGTAGCAAAGAACTCTAAACTTAGAGTCAAAAGACCTGGATTTGTGTCCTGCCTTGCTGCTGTTGCAAAAAGAGACTGTGCTGGATAATCTCTATGATCATTTCCAGTTCTATGATTCTAACAGTGCAATATTGGATAATCACTTAATTACTCTGAGACTCAGTTTCCTTATTTGTAAAATGGGGATAATTTCTCCACTGTTAATCTCAGAAGGTAATTGAGAGGCTGAAATGAGACAGACATAATATACGTCAATGACTTTGCAACCATAAAGCCCTACATAGATGTAAGCTATCAGTACAACAGCCCTTCTGAGTTTTTAAATTCTTTTGAAGTCAGTGGAAATTCTGTGGCAGAGGGAGCTTATAAGCTGGCATCTTAACTTTTGAGAGGTTTTTCTTTTCTTTCTGTCCAGTGAGACCACTATTGCCTGCATCTAATACAAATGCTTTCACATTCTTGTCAGTGTTTATTAACATTGTATGAGAAATAATAAACTGTATTCATAGTAACGCCCCACTTACTCGAGCAGAGTTTGAATAACCATCTGTCAGGGCCATTATAGAAGGAATTCCTGTACTGTGTGGGAGGTTAGACAAGATGACCTCTAGGGTCCTTTCCAAATCCAAGTGCTATGATTCTATAATCTAATCACTCCCTGCCGACACAAATTAACAAACTATAGCTCTGATGCTGTGGTCTGTTTTGTCTTCACAGACTTGTGAAGTCATATTTTCTTTTTCTATCCCTTATGTATTTTAATGTTCCACCAAAGCTCTCATTCTCCAATAGAGAGAATGAGTAAGGTTGAGTTTGGTATCATCACTGGACTTTTTTTTAGCTGATAAAATCATTTCTCAAGTTTTCCCCATTTGGCATCAGCTTTGGAGCACGTGTAAATTAGCAAATCTGGCGAAAGAAAAAAGGAAAATTTCCAAGAAGAGGTTAGAAGATGTGCATTTTTTTCCTGTGGGGCTATTGGCTTTCAAATAACAAGAGGGGTGAATCTCGAGAGATTCAGAAGCTCACTTGGTATAAACAACCACAATTTTGGATGCTTATCAAAACCTCAATAAAACTAGGCCAGAAATCTACATGATTTTCTAGTGAGGTTTCCAGTATTTCCTGTTTCCAGTGGGACTGAAGATATCTTAGGAAGAACCTCTCAAATGGCCGGGACCAGCTGGATATGATGAGAATATTCAAGGCCTAAAAAACCCAAATAGCTTCAAGACTATTCAGGCCATTTTCCCAGATGACTAAAGAGGTGTGTCAAAGAGGAGAATTGTTGAAAAATCATCAACTGCTCCTCTCCAGACTTGTCTTTCTCTTTCAATACTTGACAAGTTTACTCCTTTGCACTTTCAACACATTGAGTCCTTAAGAAATATGTGTGTCAGATTTTGGGCTATGTGGACTACAGATGGCCAACTAACCCATGCAAAAACCTCAGCAGATGAGTTTGAGAAAAAAAAAAAAGGAGGCTGTTTTATTTGTCCTTAAACCATTTTTCAGTTGTAGTACCTGTGTTGTAGCCTCATGTGTCTAGAAGATATGACAGATGGATGGTATAATGGCTTACCTTTCTTTTTTTTGGAGGGTAGTTGGGGTTAAGTGACTTGCCCAAGGTCACATGGCTAGTTTTTATGTTAAGTATCTGAGACCAAATTTGAACTCAGGTCCTCCTGACTCCAGGGCCGGTGCTCTATTCACTTTGCCATCTAGCCACCCCCATGGCTTACCTTTCTAATATTATTTCACATTATTCTCTCTCACACATTGTGCATTACAGATATACTGGACTACTTGCCATCTATTCTATCTCCCACCACCTTCATATAGGCTATTTCTAATGTCTGGAATTTGTTCCATTCTTATTGAATACATATAACAATAATAGCCAATGTTTACATGTAATTGGTTTGTTGCATGCCCAGACCACTAGCACAGGAGGTGCTGGCAGACCTGCTTCTGGGAGACAGAAGAACTGGTACATACATAGACATTCTGTGTTGGCCTTCCACGTAGTTGGGAGTAGCCATTTTTCATTGTCTGTGTAACCAGAATTATCTGCATCTTTAAAACTAACTGGCTTAAGCATAGTTGTTCTTTTCTTCCATTTACATCTAAAAGTTAAGAATTTATTCATTCATGAAAGGTGATACCTTGTGATAAGGGTGGGGGAGACCCTCTGGGCCTCCTCCCCTTTCCCTGGGGTTATGTGATCCTGAGCAATGGGTTTGGGGTTTTAGCCTATTTCTTTCATTCTTTTCAGTTCTAGGGACAGGGAAGGTCATTTCCAGCCTGAGAGCTCAAGCTACAGAGATCTTGGAGCCTAGGATTGCAGGCTGGATGTTGCAGGTAGCCCAGAAAGACACCTTGAGAAACAACCAGGAACCAGAGGGGACTAAAGCTACATAGGTGCTGAGCTAAGCTGTGGACCTGTTCTCCTTCCCCTCATCAGAGACAGTACTCTGGGCAAGAATTTGGGGGAGTATCCTTTTCTTCCATTGGCTCAAGTCCCTACTATTTCTCTTCTTCCTTTCTAGAGGCCAGTGACTAGCACCCCAGTTGCATCTAAATAATTAATATCAGATAAACTTTTGCAAAAGAATATTTAATTCAAAGATATAAGAAGAACAAATATAAAAACATTTCCCCTAATATTTTGGGGGGCAACATCCCCTTCCACTTAGCTGCTTAACAGTCAGAGTAACTTTTACAAAGTAGTGCTTTAAAGATATGGTGAAGACAGAAATACAAACATTTTCCCCCAAAACCATGAGGGTACACACCTCCACATATGAAGAGAGTATAGTATGCTCAGACTCAATGCATTTTCTATGCAACACTGATCCCACAAAGTTTAGGTCTAAATACAGCCTTGCCATCAAATAAATCCTTGTCTCAGTAGCCATTGGGCTGAATCCCAGCAGTCTTGCTCCCCAGGGCATTGATTTTGGACTAACTAGTTGTATACCCTGTAATGGATTCCACTCCCCTACTGCCATCTTTGGTGTCCTTCACCTATAGCAAAATAACAAATTAAAAGTCAAAGAACCAAGGTCTATATTCACAGGTCAAATTTTGGCTTCAGATAGGGAGAGCCCTATACACCAAATCCAAGTGCTATGATTCTATAGTCTAATCACTCCCTGCTGACATGAATTAACAAACTGTAGCTTTGATGCTGTGGTCTGTTTTGTCTTCACAGACTTGTGAAGTCATATTTTCTTTCTCAATTCCTTATACATTTTAATCTTCCACCAAATCTCTCATTCTCTAATAGAGAGAATGAATAATGTTGAGTTTGGTATTATCATTGGATTTTTTTAGCTGATAAAATAATTTCTCAAGTTTTCCCCATTTGGCATCAACTTTAGAGCACATATAAATTAGCAAATCTGGCAAAAGAAAAAAGGAATTTTCCCAAAAGAGGTTAGGAGTTGGATCAAAGGGTAAGCTCTGGTTGACTAGTTCCTTTTGAATTCCCCCAGTTTACAGCCAATCAAAAAGATTCTTCAGCATAATATGGTAAGCAGACCAGAACCAGTTACAGAGTACACACACTCCAAAATCCAAATGGTGACTATGTCAGAGGCACACTGCCCATACTCATAAGAAATGGTCTCATTGACTACTCACCTATTACATTAGAGTTCTTTCCCTACCCTCAAATTATTGTGTCTCTACTTATATTATACAACCCTGTCCCTCCTTCCAAGAATGTAAGCTTTGAAGGCAGAGACTGTCTGTTGTTTTGTCTTTTTATACACAGTACCTTAAAGATGGTGGACTTGTTCGGTTGGATGGTAAATCTAGCATCCTGGCAATCAGGATACTTGCATTCTAATTCAAGCTTTGTCACTAATAATTGGATCATATTGACCTGATCATAGAGTCTGGCTAGGCCTCAATTTCCTTGTCTGTGTAATTATCTTTAAAGATTAGACTACATTATTGTTAAAGTCTCTTCTCACCTTAATATTCTATGATTATATAGATAATACTATCTATGATGAATGTTATTTTGAATCATTTTTGTTTACAGGTAAGCTTACCTTTCCTGGAAAGGTTTATGCCTTTACAGACATATTAACATCCTCTTTATTTTAAAAGGAATTGGGGGAAAGGGCTTTCATGGCCACCTCTGATTGTTCATGACCATCTCAAATAGCAGAGTGTGGTTGAATTCACTTTGTCCCACTCCCTCCTGTCTACCTGTAAACACACTACCCTTCCTTCAAGCTTTAGGTCAAGATTTGCTTGTATTTATTTACTTTTTGTTTTTGCCTTTTTGGAGGGGGAAAGGTGGGGCAATTGGGGTTAAGTGACTTGCCCAAGGTCACACAGCTAGTGTTAAGTATCTGAGGTCAGATTTGAACTCAAGTCCTCCTGACTCCAGGGCCAGTGCTCTTTTCATTGTGCCACCTAGCTGCCCCAAGACTTACTTGTATTTCTAAACATCCTCTGACACTCAGGAACTCCAGTCACACTGAACCCTAACCCTCTCTTACCTAACATGATGATCACTGTCTATATCATAATTTTAATGACTTTTTTTCATTTCAATTTGTTTCCCCTGAAGTCAGTTCAACCAACATTCTGAAGCTTCAGATATTTGCAGGACACTGAATATGCCATTCTTTTCTGTCTGTTAATGATTTTTAGTCATTTCATGTATTGAAATTGATTATTCCCCAACAAGATTATTACCTTCTTGAGAATGAGACTGTTTTGTATACTTCTGCCAGTATCTTGTTAGTTCATGTTTGATGATGATGTGAAATGAGTTATTGAAAAAAAGTTATTGAACAGTTAACAAAAAGAGGTACACTTTGCCCTAGCACAATAAGGATATGCTCCCACATAGCTTCTCTGGATGCAGCCCTACTCATATTAATATGAAAACCTGTCCATTAAGCAGTACAGTGTATGGTAACAGGATGTATGTGGTCTTCAGAAATTCACTGAGTAGGATGGGCCTCCAACTCCATGTGGATGGGATTTTTTGTGCCCTTAGGTAACCAGGAAACTTTGTCAATTGAAGCAGGAGCCAGTTAAGTCCCAGGGATAGCTTTATTGCTTTTTTTGGAAAAACTAATCTTTGCTGCAGGAAGACAGGGGAACCTTCATCCTATCACACCTCCTAGACACTTACACAATCAATATTTGTCACGTTGAATTGAAAATGCCATTTATCTGGTAGACCCTGATGTATAGATCATGTCCCTTACAAAGAGAAAAGTAATAAAAATTTATTTTGTCCCTTACAAAGAGAAAAGTAATAAAAATTATTTATCTTCTTAGACATGGAACCACCAGGTAATAATGATTTAGCAGAGTATGGGTAACAGAGTACTATCTATTCCCTCTTGGCTGGCCCCTATCTTTGTGTGGATGGAGCTACTCTTTGCCAGCTCCTCCTTTCAGTCATCCCCAGGTGGCCTGTGTTTTTCTCAGTCCTCTAAAGCTAAATCCTTCTGGAGGTTATGATGGCATTTTCTCCAAATGTCTCTCATAAAATGACAGCAACATGATGTCACTTGGGTTCTGATGTCTAGGACAGCACTGTAGTCTACATCTTCAGTCTTTACTGTGATCTCTGTATGAAGTCCTATGCGTTCAAGTGGAACAGACCCACAAAGTATTTCTGCTAATGTTATGCTCAGCTAAGTGGTGAAGTAAATTGAGTAGTTGAAGTCAGAAAGATTCATCTTCCTAAATTTAAATCTGGCCTCAGACACTTACTAGTCACTTAACCCTGTTTGCCTCATTTCCTCCTCTGTAAAATGAACAGGGGAAGGAAATGGCAAACTACTCCAGCATCTGCAAGAAAACCCTAAATGAGGTCATAAAGAGTAGGACAGGACTGAACAACAATGAGCATTCTCAGTGCTTTTGGGTAGCTGAGATAACCTCCTTCCCTGGTACCAGATGCTTTTCTTGAAGGCGATCTTGTATCAAAAAGAGATTTTGTACCACCAAGGTTATATTATATTCTCAAGTACATGTGGCCTAAAAATGACCACCTTTCCCACAGTTGAAATAAAGAGTTCTGCTTTTCTGATGATCTTATTGATATGTAAGACTGATGTGGCCTCCATTCCCTTGTCCTATTACATTTCCGGGTAGAATGATTTTGTCCACGGATTCATAGAATTTCTAGGAATTTTTTTTTCAGTTGACTCTATACTTGAAGGGCAGTTCCCCTGTTAGATTTCTTGGACCACATAGAAGAAGATATCTTTGTGGCGATGGACTGGATACGTATGATACAGACTATGTTGTGGATTCCCTTCCAATTGTTCAAATAATTTCAAGTGTTCTATCAATTATGTGATAGTTCAATGACTGTTTTAATACTCTCACACTCTCTAAGGATATTCCTAAGTCAAACCACCTACATAGATCCCTTACTTGGATTGTTCTGCTCATATATTAATTTCCATGGAGGTTATCACACCTCTTGCTACAAAGCTGGTAAGTATATATTTACTTGTAATAGGCACTGGGGATGACAATTCCCAATTAAAATCCTATAGCCATTAGACCACGTCATACTGCGTTTCTTGTGTGCATTTTTTAGATGTGAGCCCAGGGTTTCTTAGACCTTATAGGTGTTCAGTTGTAGGGTCACTGGTGCAATTCATCAAACAATTCATCTCACCCCAATAGGAAGGCTATCATCACTCCTGAAATTCTGTTGCATACCCAGCTCAGACCTCTACAGAGTCTTCTTTAGGAGATTAAAGGCTCTTTCCTGAGAAGGTTCTTATCATTAACTTATTTTTGCTATTTGAAACAAGGTATTCTGTCTGAGATCTGTTCTCAGGTGAGACTTCTCTACACAATCCAAGGAATCTAGTGTTCTGGCCCCACTCAACACATATACAAATGAGCTATCTCTTTCCACTCTAGTGAGCACTGCTTTGGACCTTTTCACAGGTGACTTGTCTCTTTGACTTAGGGGAAGTAGACCTCTGTGTGGGCCAAGGTTGAGCTAGGGATTATGGATGCAGCATTATTCATTGATGAAATGCCTAATTTTGAAGGCAAGAATCTTGCCTCAGCTCCCTGTGTAGTTGAAAACCCTAGTACATATACAAGCTCCTGTGTTAATTGTCACCCAGTGTGATCCTCTATATTCAGTATTGTTGCAGTTTCTCTGTTGTATGCCTCTACTACCAACGTTGGATTGTGAATCATTTTCCAGAAAGCATCCTCCATCTGGATTTTGTCAGGAGAGTTGTCACTCATGTGGAGTGGAATAAATTTTGGGGCATTTGTCACAGTTAGGAGTGAGAGCTTGGATTTGGGGATTTGCAAAGGTCACATATTTGTCAATTATTTGGCTTTTAATGCTGTTTTGGCTATCTTTACCTCCCTCCATTTGCAATGCATAATGGCAAGATAAGTTTTTTTTTTAATAAGTTGATTTGTTTTTAGTTTTTAACATTTGCTTTTATAAGATTTTGTATATAAGTCCCCCCCTTCCATTCTCTCTTCCCCCAAATGGCAAGCAATCAGATAAAGGCTGTACTTTACAATCATATTAAACATGTATCTACATTAGTCATGTTGTGAAAGAAGAATCAGAACAAAAGGGAAAAACCATAATTGTTTTTAGGGATTCACTTTTATCTGCATTCAGACTCCATAGTTCTTTCTTTGGATGTGGATGGCATTTTCCATCATGAGTCTTTTGGAATTGTCTTAGTTCATTGTATTTCTATGAAGAACCAAGTCTATACACATTGATCATCCCACAATGTTGCTGTTACTATATATAATGTTCTCCTGATTCTGTTCACTTCACTCAGTATCAGTATGTGTAAGTCTTTCTGGGTTTTTCTGAAATCATCCTACTCATCATTTCTTATAGCACAATAGTATTCCATTACATTCATATACCACAACTTGTTCAGTCATTCCCCAATTGATGGATATCCCCTCAATTTCCAATCCTTTGCCACAACAAAAAGAACTGCTATAAATATTTTTGTACATGTGAGACCTTTTCCCTTTTTTATAATCTCTTTGGGATGCAGAACTATTAGGTGTATCATTGGATCAAAGGGTATGATCTTTGTTTATTCTTTGGGCATGGTTCCAAATTGTTCACCAAATTGGTTGGATCAGTTCACAACTCCACCAACAATGCATTAGTGTTCCAATTTTATGTGGCAGGATAAATAAAACACAGTCCATGCCCTCCTTACAATTGAATAGGATGACATATATACATTTATATGGCTTCTAATCTGGTGACTCTTTGATTTTTTTAAAAAATTATTTACTTTTAGTTTACAACATTCAGTTCGACAATCCCTTGAGTTCCAAATTTTCTTCCCCTCCCTCCCCTCCCTTTTCTCCTTCCATAGTGGCATGCAATCCAATATAGGTTCTACAAATACCTTCCCATTAGACATTAGTCAAGTTTTAAAGAAGAATTATAACCAATGGAGTGAACAACGAGAAAGAAGGAACAAAACAAAACACAAAGGAGAGAGCAATTAGTTCACTTCAATCTACATTCAGACCCTGTAGTTCTTTCTCTGGATGTGGATATCCCTTTCCATCGTGAGTCTTTTGGAATTGTCAAAAAACCTCGAATTGCTGAGAGAAGCTCAGCCCATCAAAGTTAGTCATCACAGATATGATGTGTCTGTAATTGTGTACAAAGTTCTCCTGGTTCTGCTCTCCTCACTCAGCATCAGTTTATGTAAGTCTCTCCAGGTTATTATGAAGTCCGTCTGCTCCTCATTTATTATAGTACAATAGTATTCCATTACATTCATATACCGCAACTTGTTTAGTCATTCCCCAATTGTTGGGCATCCCCTTGATTTCCAATTCTTTGCCACCACAAAAAGAGTTGCTACAAATATTTTCATACATATAAGTCCTTTTCCCATTTGTATGATCTTTTTGGGATACTGGCTCTTTGATTTTAATCCATAGTGGAGCTTAGACATGATGGAGCTCAGGGATCCCCTGAAAGAATCCTTGCCTGGAAACTTTCCAAGAAAAGGAATGAAATTTAACTAAGAAGAGTGGTCTGATAAAACCAGGCCAAACCAAACATAAAACTGTACCCTTACCCCTCCCCTCCCATGCACTATAAATGGGTAGTAAAATAAAGCAACAGTTTAGCAAAATGATTCACTTCTCTCAGCTTTCTAAAATCTGAAATTGATAGATTCAACTTGTTTACTAAAAACATCTCCTTGGTCTCTCCAAGACCCAAGCAGAGATTTAACCTAACAGGAGAACTGATTTGAAACAAGTTGGCTGGCTTAGATTTCACCTCTTATTGTTAATTCATCAACAAATATCTCTCCTGATGGCTGCTCCTCTTCTGATTCTTGTAATTTAGGAGCTAAGTACCTGGAGTCAAGTTTGGGCATGTAGATTCAAACTTCATCTTCCTTCAGTATGAATGATTATATTTACACTGATTACATATTAATATATTTATATTATACTCTATTTATATATAGTACAGCTAGGTGGAGCAATGAATAGAGCACCAGGCCCAGAGTCAGGAAGATTTGAATTCAAACCTGGTCTCAGACACTTATTGTCTATGTGACCCTGGGCAAGTCATTTAATCCCTATTTGCCTCAGTTCTTCTTCTCTAAAATGGGTAGTGAATGATGGAGAAGGAAATGACAAACCACTCCAGTATCTTTGCCAAGAATGTCCGTGGGGGTCACGTGATTAAATATCAGCAACAATTTATATGTAACGGGGACAATTTTCTTAACAACAATAGCGATTTTAAAAATTATTTTTATAGTGCTTTTAAGTTTTGAAAACATGTTTCTTTTACATTCTTTATCTCAAGATTTCCGTAACAAGCCAAGGAGAAGGGTGGGTACGGTAAATAACCCTATTAACAGGTGCGAAAATTCATACTAAGAAAAGTTGTGAGATTTGGTCTAAGTTAATCAATCGATCAATCATTTACTATAGAAGCATTTGCTTTATTTACTAATTAATTTGTTTTTAGTTGTCAATATTTGCTTTTATATAAGATTTTGAGTTATAATTCCTCCTCCCCCCCCCCACATTCCTCCTTCCTTGTGACAGCATGCAATCTGATATAGGCTATACATGTATGATTGTATCAAACATACTTCCACATTAGTCATGTGAAAGAACCAGAACAAAAGGGAAAAACCACGAGAAAGAAAAAACAAAAAACAACAAACGAAAGAGAAAATAGTGTGCTTCAATCTGCATTTAGACTCCATAGTTCTTTCTCTGGATGTGGATAGCATTTTTCATCATGAGTCTTTTGGAATTGTCTCAGATTATTGCATTGCTCACAAGAGCTAAATGTAACAAAGACAGTCATCACCCAATGTTGCTGTTACTGTGTGCAGTGCTCTCTTGGTTCTGCTCACTTCACTCAGTATCAGTTCCTATAAGTCTTTCCAGATTTTTCTAAAAAACATGTGCTGGGGAGGCCAGGTGGCACAGTGAGTAAGATTGGTTCCAGCCTCAGATACTTGACACCCACACAAAATAACTGGCCATATAACCTTGAGCAAGTTACTTAACCCCAATTGCTTTAAAAAAATAATAACAAAATAAAAAATAATAAAAAACACATGCTTATCATTTCTTATGGGACAATAGCATTCCATTACATTCATATACCACAACTTGTTCAGCCAATCCCCAATTGATGGACATCCTCTCAATTTCTAATTTTTTTGCCACCACAAAAAGAACTGCTATAAATATTTTTGTACATGTGGGTCCTTTTCCCTTTTTTAGGATCTCATGGGATACAGACCTAATAGTGTTGTTGCTGGATCAAAGGGTATGCACAGCTTTATAGCCCTTTGGGAATAGTTCCAAATTACTCTCCAGAATGGTTGTATAAGTTTACAACTCCATCAATAATACATTAGTGTTCCAATTTTCCCACATCTTCTTCAGCATTTATCATTTTCCTGTTTTGTCATGTTAGTCAATCTGTTAGGTTTGATGTGATACCTCAGAGTTGTTTTGATGTGCATTTCTCCAATCAATAGTGGTTTAGAGTATTTTTCATATGCCTATAGATAGTGTTAATTTCTTCATCCAAAAATTGCCTGTTCATATCCTTTGACCATTTATCATTTGGGGAATGACTTGTATTCTTATAGATTTGACTCAGTTCTCTATATGTTCTAGAAATGAGACCTTTATCAGAGACACTGGCTGTAAAAATTGTTTCCCAGCTTTGTTTCCCTTCTAATCTTGGTTGCATTGGCTTTGTTTGTGCAAACCCTTTTTAATTTAATATAATCAAAATTATGCATTTTGCACTTCATAATGTTCTCTACCTCTTGTTTGGTCATAAATTCTTCCCTTCTTTGTAGTTCTGTCTGGTAAACTATTCCTTGCTCTCCTAATTTGCTTATAGTTTCACTTTCATGTCTAGATCGTGTACCCATTTGTAGGGTTAATGGAATGTGAGATCTTCCCCAGACCATTAATAAGTCTATGTGACCATATGTTCCTTTTTTCCATTGAAACAGGGGCTGTGTTCCCAGGTCTAAAGGTACACAGGTATTTTAATCATGAATATCTTGCTGTTTTGAGCTCTGGCCCAGTTCACCAGCTGTGACACATCCTGAGTCACATAGAGCCCTTTGGGAGAGGAACTTGCCTAAGGGGAAGATTACTTAGGGGGAACCTTGTTTATGGGGAGACTTGCTTGCAGGAAGGCTTTCATACCTCTTGGTACTAAGCCAATTAGGCACTGAGTCATGTGGGTTGTGATGAAAACTATATATACTGGGAGGTTGGTATTTTATTTTGGGGCTCACTCATGGGAAGAATGTTTCTTTGTAATTTGGCCAGATGAAACTCTGGGTAGCCATTGTTAAGAAACTCCCCGGCTTTGTGAACCCAGATGTTGGAACTCCCTGGTCTGGTGATTAGGTATCTATTGCTTTGTTTAGATAGTTGGAACCCTGTCTATATGGTTCTTTCTTGGACACTCACTTCTTTCTACTTATCTTTCTGCATTTTTTAATTAAAGTAATTTTGTTGACCCCTTTAAAGCTGTCTTTCGTTTAGAAAAGGAGATCAAAGAAGGTGTACTAGCAGCCTTTCTGTGTGCTGGTGTTATTGGTCTTACACCTCCACAGCAGCTGGAAGTATCATTACCAATACTCCATTTTGACCTTATCATATATATATATATATATATATATATATATAT